>NW_006408797.1:1877963-1879130 GCF_000296735.1 Chrysochloris asiatica | reverse complement strand
ATCTTTCTCCTGCGGAACAGCTGGTAGTTTCGAACTGATGACCTTGTGGTTTGCAGCCCGATTTGTAACCACTATGCTATCAGAGCTCCAATAATCTGTTGCACGTGTTTTAGTAATTCTTTTGTATAAAGAAATATGAACCTTCATTTTTGTCAAGTTGATTCCAGAGGAAATATTTTGAATAGTTTTTAATTATTAACCATCCTATTCATCAGTTTTAATTGATTACTCAAACATTTCCCATGTTTTTAAGATATATTTCATTTCCTCCTGGTCCTACTACGTCCATTTTTTTATGTGACTTTCACAATTAGTTTTATTGTAAAAAATTGTTCTAATATTATTAGGTAGATTTTTGTCTGGAAAAGGTTTTAGCACTAAAGAAAACAACATAGTATATGTCTTAATTAATTTATCATGCCTCATAAGAAATGTGATTTATACATTTAATTATATTTACAAGGAAAATGAAACACTTAAGCAGATCTAAATAATCAACATTTTACAGAGCTATTTGCAAGAAATTCTAGATAAAAAACATATTTTGGTTTTTAAATGCCAGTATTCACTATACTTCTTGGGAAAAGGCTAATCCATGTCTGCAGACTGGGAAGTAAAGGAATGTGTGGGCTATATGATGGGGATTCAAAGAATTCATGAGAAAATTCCAGTATCCCATTTTTCCATGAACTTTTTGCAGTGCTTTTTTATTAAAAATAACACAAAGATAATGGGATAATGATAACTGGAAAGAGTACCTACTAGTCAAATTTAGGAGAGTCTAAACGGAGCTCTGGTAGTGTAGTGGTTACGAATCGGGCTGCAAATCGCAAGCTCAGCAGTTCGAAACTACTAGCTGTTCCGTGGGAGAAAGATGAGGCTTTCTGCTCCGTAAAGATTTACAGCCTCGGAAACCCTGTACAGGGTCACTAGGAGTTGGAAACGACTCCACGGCACATAACAACAACAACAACAAACGTCAAACAATATGTTGACCAACTTACTAAAAGGAGAAAAAAAAAATCCATTTATACAAGTCCATATAATGAAAGGCAAGAAAGTTCTTTATAAAATTATTTGAAGAATGACATCTTTTAAAATATGCTTAGGATGATAGAGTTAGAAAAGTCACCATTTTACATCCCTTAATATAAACCAGCAGAAAAA
>NW_006408797.1:1858180-1868323 GCF_000296735.1 Chrysochloris asiatica | reverse complement strand
GTGGTTATGAATCGGGCTGCGAACCACAAGGTCAGCAGTTCGAAATTACCACCTGCTCCATGGGAGAAAGATGAGGCATTCTGCTCCTGTAAAGATTTACAGCCTCGGAAACCTTGTACAGAGTCTCTATGAGTCAGAACCGACTCCACGGCACATAACCACCAACTACCACCACCAAGGAGTCTATATAGAGAGCTAAAGAAGTAGGGGCCTCTGGATACAAAGGCTGCATACTGGGGAAATTATGTTTTTGACAAATGGTGTTGGAACAACTGATCATAGGCACATTTAAAATGGCTGCTATGAGTCAGAATCAGTTCAATGGCGACTAATAAAAAGAACAAATATTCCCATGGCTAATAATGAACAATAGGATGGATATAAGCCATTGGTTATTACCCCAGTGTGGCTGCACTATGACTGTTTCCAGAGGATTCCATGGGCCAATACTTTTGTAATTATATAATTCAATCTCTCTTAACCATTTATCAACATTCTTCAGAAAGAACAGATTGTGTCTTCCTTACCACTCCCATGATTACCCAGAAGTTTTTTTTTTTTCCTAAATCAACCTCACTGGATTATCCAGTTATGCTTTACCTTTGCAAATATTTCCCCTTAGCCAGTTTCTCATTACCCAACCCCACTTCCTTTCCCTAATCCTCGTATTATACTCTCACACACTTATCCAAGTGCCTCGTTCCCATTATAAACGACTAACTGCATTCTGCAAACTGAGTCAAAACAAGGTAGGGAATCTTGTGTGTTCTGAAGCCATCTCCAACTTCCGTTCTAAATAGTAAGGTATCTGATATCCTCTCTAGCATTGTGTACACAACTGACTGCCTCCTACTTGTCCAGGGATATCAGAAGTCTTCCCCTCTGCCCTCCAATCCCCAGTTCCACCAATACCTTTAAATACCTCTTCTTCTTTAATAGAGGAATATTGGCTATAGGCAGGGTTACCAGATTTAGCAAATAAAAATATAGGACTGTCAGTGAAATTTGAATTTCAGAGAAACAACAATTTTTTAAAGTTTAAGTATGATCTATTTTAATACTAAAAACTTATTATTTCTCAATAATTCAAATTTAACTAAATTTTGGTTGTTTTTGTTTTTCTCTTGGCAACTCTAATTTTAAGAGATGAGGGATAGTATTCAGGGAGGAGAAGGTATCTGGTGAGTCTTTATCTCTTCCATGAACTGAACTGTTTAGTTGGGGGTTCTTGGCTCAGTCATGTCCATGTTGGGAGAGAAAACTCCATGGGGAGCACGAGGGTGGTGGTTTTGCTTTCCACAAAGACCTGATTTGAGCAGTCACAGTTCAGTGCTGGTGCTCCCCACCCTAACCTCTTGGCCATCTGAAGGCAAACCCACAAAGTTAGCCTGGGATAGGGAGCAAGAGTAGTTAAGGTAACAAACAAACACAACAGACATAATTTGCGAAACACAGATATTTTAACTTTAATAAGTTATAAGGCTAAGAAGTCAAATTTTAATATACATCAAACATGGATTGATTGTTGTTGTTAGTAAAATAAAATGTTGTGGTTTGAGTTCAGCACCGTGGTGATTCTGTATGGTAGGCACCTGTCATATAGGAGTAAGTAGAGTCATAATACTTCATCAGATAAAGATTTTACTATTGAGCACCATTTATATGCAAAAAATAAAACCTTAAAATGCAAGTGAAAGGCTTTTACAATAAATTCCATGGGTTTACCAAAAGGGGTAAATCAGAGCCAGTCCCAAAGATCTAGCAGGAGTCTCCCAACAAACTGAGAAGTGGTTCTCAGTCACCTCAGCTGACTTCCCAGTGCTACAGACACAAAAGAGGATTTCTGTGTCTCAACAGGGAGTCAGAAATGATACCAGTCTGCTTCCTCCAGGCTCCAGAAGCACCTAAGACACAGAAATTGGCTTTGGAAGCTTACTCTACACCTGCTCCCATTTTCAAAAGAGATTTGGCACAATTTCTCAGAGCCAGGTGAACTCTGCATACCTTGGACAGATACTTCTGAGAAACATCTAGTTCTAGTAAACTCTTAGATGTCTGGTGTAAGCACTGAGAATGACAGTGTAAGCCAAGCTAGCCTACAGTTCCCACAAGGCATCTTTCTCCCTCCAGTAGAGGATAGGGACTCATGGGAAGGTACTGGTAGGGCATGGTAGTAGAACAGTGTTTAAGTGCTTGACTGGTAACTGAAAGATCAGTGGTTGGAACCCACCATCTACTCCATGGGAGAAAGGTAAGAGTCTGCTTCTCTAAATATTATGACTACTATAGCTTTGGAAACCCTATGGAGTAGTTTTACTCTGTGCTATACGTCACTATCATTCAAGACTGACTAGATGGTAACAGGTAGGTATAAGGTTGGTCCTTAACTCCCTCTACCTTCTAGGACAAACCCAAGCAAAAAATGCTCAGTCCTTGAGCTTGTGAATGGTACCAGCTGCTAAGGGTTCAGCAAATAAGGAAAGCAGTGGAATCCCTTTTCTAATCCAGGAAGGATTGCAAAAGTGCTAAACAGTGATATTGTGAGAGAAAGCCTGAAGTGTTTCTCTAGTTTCGTTCTTGTTGTTAAGTGCCATCGAGTCGGTTCCGACCCATAGCGACCCTGTACAGGGTTTCCGAGGGTGTAAATCTTTACGGGAGTAGAAAGCCTCATCTTTCTCCCATGGAACAGCTGGTAGTTTCGAACTGCTGACCTTAAGGTTCGCAGCCCGATTCGTAACCACTTCGCTACCAGAGCGCCTTTCGTTCTTAGGAGACAGCAAACTCCTGTGGTATGGGCTTGTGTGGAAAGTGCTAGCAGCAGTGGGAGTGAGGCTGTGTGTGTGGTCATTATCATTGTAGTAGCTTCACCAGTTTGAAAGTTAAGTGTCAGTCCCAGAAGTTCTCACTGTTTCCAACTGTTTCACTGTGTTCCTTAGACTACACAGACACACCAGACACATATGCAGAGTCAGACAAATAAATGTACTTAGCACCGCAAAACTCAGTACAAATTCACCATTATGCTATTACCTGAGTCTTAGTGTACTCATTCATATAATGGGGAATTCAACAAGAAAAATTGCTAAGATCTATGACTGGAGAAAACATAAAGCTTCTAGAATGTTCCTAGACATCTAAAACTTAAGAGTTGCAACAGGCGAGGAGTTAATGTGTCCCCTGAGTCTTATAATTTGGAGAAGTTTAAACTGTATGTTCACAAAACACTGATATAGTGAAGAGTAAAAAATTAGTCACGTTCTCCCATACGCCCTCCTTTTTGCTCCTGTTTCTTTCTAAGTTACATATTGCTCACAAAGCACCATTATGATGAAACAAAGTTGTTAAACTTTGGAAAGAGCAAATTAAAGAAAGGACAGACCACCTCTCCCATCTCTCACTTTGCCTCTCATCAGAGATTAAATCTTTCTGGGTTCTGGAACTTTGGAGTCCCCAAAGGGAGTCTTGGTGTGGTGCTGTAGGATTAGCACTGTATTGCTAACCACAAGGTTAACAGTTCAAACCCACCAGCCACTCCTTGGAAGCTCTATTCAGGGTCATCATGAGTCAGAATCAACTCAATAGCACTTAACAAATGTTGAAAATAGAGTAGAACTGGAAAAGGGAGACTTTCAAAGAGCTAGACAAAGAAAAGTTATTCTTTACAAGCAAGGCTGATTTTCAGGAGCCAACCTCAGTCCCCCAAACCCAGGATATCAGAACCTTTGGACTTGGCAACCCTGGTCAGGCCCCTCTAGGTTGAGAGATTCATGGGACTTTCCCTGCAGAATGTGTGCCTCCTTCATCCTTCCACTACAGATTCTATGGGAAAGCTGGGATCCAAGGCCAGGCTAACCAGAGGAGAGTGCCAGGGCTTTCTACTAGAGCCTGGGAGAAAGCAATTAAGACCAGAGTTAGATGGGGAGAGAGACTCTGGGAGAGCCCCATGTTGTTCTCTTCTAAAGCAGAGAACATGGCCCATCATTTAGATCTATGTGTCCTTGGTTGTAGGGTTTTCACTACTTTCCTGAAAAAAAAAAAAAATTCACTGCCATACAGCTCAAATTTGAATGAGATAGTCCTATGTAGTACAATGTAAGCACCAAAAGGGTTAAAGGATTTTCTTATGTCCTTAGCTAGCAAAACTGTATCAAGCCAACATTGAATCAAAGGTTTTAATCTGGTGGTTCTAGAGTCTCACAGATGCCCACAAGAACCCCCTTTAAAATATTTTGAAATGACCCTTAAAATTTGAGAGTTTTCACATGAAAATCTAGACATTTGACTCCTTCTGAAAAAGCAGGCTATCTACACATGACAGCAATGGCAGGAGCTGAAACTAGCTCTAGATGGCCATGGCTTTCAGGTTGCTTACAGCCCCCAACTGGACACTACACTCATCCTTATCACCTACATGACCCTTGAAGTATTAAAATTCACAACCTCCACTTTGTTTTGCTCCTCTTAGTAATTGTTCAATTATTAAAGAAACCATCGTTTCTCTTAAGACTCCCCATTGGTCTTGTTCCTTGGTCTGGGGATTTGCAGGAAGTATCCTGGGTCTCAGAAGGATTACTACCATCAAGGAAAGGAAGATTTCTCAATCACTGGTAATAAACTTGAGGCAAATGTTTTACCTCTTAGTTATCACATTACTCATTAATAGATGTTACAGAACCTCCATATTCCATTCCAGCCAACACCCACAACCCTCCTCCTTGGGTTGGCAGCATAGGATTTAGACCATCCATGGTTGGAAAACACATGTGCTAGTCCAACTGGCCCATACTCACACATTTTTTATGTCATCTCCCTCTTTCACAAAACCTTTTGGAATCAAGAATTTGGACTTCATCTTCATGACAGGATTTGCTATCACATGGAATATCTGTATAAGCAAGAAAAAAAAAAAATGCTATTGATGCTATCTTTCCATTTTATTAGAACTTTCCGAGCAGCTCTTTCTTCCGCATCTCATCAATGAACTTTTGGATTCGTTGGTTTCTGGTCTTTTCATATGGGCTCGGTCGTCGAGGGATTAGGTTGGGAGGCTGGACTTCATCATCCAGACCATGGATTTTGTAGGGTACATCTACAGCATTGGTCTCTGGGTGATCCTCAGTGGCATTGGTGCTGGAGGCATTGAGTGGGACTTCCAAGGAGGAATCTGCTGAAGGCTGAACATCCATGACTATTGTGGGCACTGGGAGGGTGGGCATGAGCCCTTCAATGTCATTGTTTTTCCCAGGTGGTGGCTCTGTCCTGTTATCTATGTTGCTGATGTTGTATAGGTTACAGGACTTGCAGCAGAGCTTGTTGTAGCCTGGGATAGAGCAGTATCGAGACAAGACTTCCATTCTACAAAACATTGACTTGTCACCTTGGCAGCGGTCCTCTGAAAGAGAAAAGTAGGACAAATAACCAAAAAACATGATAAGGGAGGCATTGGTTCTTCACAGGGTACAATTTGCTGAAGAAGCATTGGAAAGAGTCCAGATAAAGCACAGAGTGAAGTGAACTCACACAGAAAGTTTGTGTGGTTCAGTATCAGAGGAAGAGGAAGTCAGCACCAGGGCCCCCTGCCCTGGTACCACTACCACAAGCTGTGAACAATGCTTTCCTCCAAGTCTGTGTTTGTTTGCTGTCAGTCTTCCTCAAATTTTGAGACAGAAACAAGAGACCTGTCTGTTCTTGGAAGTGATTCCAGTGTCACCTTAAAGAATGTCAAATCCTCACATTTGCCCTCCCAGTGGTAACCCCAGTGAAACTGTGACTAGGTTGGACTCTACAATAATCTGTAAGCAGAGATGATAGTAAATTATATCTAAAAGAAATAATTCCTAAAACTCAATATAGCAGATACCTGAGGCTTGGTTGTGGCCTCACCATGCCTCACCATAGCTGGGACCTTAATAGAACATAACACCAAGAGTTTAATATGCCCAAGTCTCATGTTCATCCAAGAGCTCTAGTGTCTTGGAGGTGTTCCTTTGGTTTCCCTGAGACAAAATGATATTTGGAAATGGGAGAAATGGAAGCTACATTTATGTGTAAAGATATATTCAAAAGTGAACTGTTATATAAAATTTCTATCTCATGATGCTAATTGGATTTTAGGATTCAATTGTGAGTAATTTTTTGCAAGATTAATTATTATTGTCACAACTGTGATTGTACAAGATGTGTAGCTAAAAGGAGGGAGTAGTTAATCTTTCATTTCAGGAACAGAGGATCTCAAGACCATCAAGAAGGAAGAGTATGAGTAGAGAGTGAGATCCTACCTAGAAAAGTGGTGACAGCAGAGACTGTGGCAGAGGTGTTGGCGTGGAGAGAGGGAGCAGCTGCGGGCTCTAGGCCCATGAACTGAGTAAGGCTGTATGCCTGCATGTACAAGGCTGGCTTGTGGAACATTAGGACATTTAAATGAATATATACTTTTTGCTTTGCATGTGTACATCAAATATTTTTACTTTGTTCATTTGTAAAATATAAGATGTAAAAAGGAAGCCAAGGGGAGAAAATAGGATAACTGCTGTTGCAGGGAGGGAATTATAATCATTGACATGAAACAAAGCATATAATTTGTTCAATGTGAAGCTGACAGTCTTGTCTGTTAACCTTCATTCATTTCACACAAAAAAGTTTAAAAAAATACCCTTAGCATACAGAATAAATAACAAAAATACAATACATTCAACTCTCTTGGCAATCAATCAATCAATAATGTTTTTATTAAAAAACACTTTTCTATCCCATATGGTGACTATACATTTAAATTTTTTAGTGTAATCTTCATGTCTTTTAGCTTAATTATATTGATTATCCAAATACAATCATCCAAATTTGTATATAAATTGTACTTGATGTTATATATTTATAAGATTTTTCATCTAAAATCCAAAGTTAAAAAATAAATCTATATTTGGATTTGGATTCTGTAGGACAGCCGCCTCACAAATGTATGCTCTTACCTCAGGAATCAATGTGGCAACATTGCATCTGATTAAAGATCGCATAGTAGCTATGGGGGAAGGAAATCAGTATTTTAAATGGCATCTGCTAGGAATCAAGTGTGATGCTAAGAATTTTACAAGTATCAGCATCTTTATCATAGTTACGTATATCATTCTTATCACATATCAGACACTTTACACACTTGCATTAACTATTTCCACAACAACGTTTTCAGGTGGGTACTATTACTGCTTCCATTTACAGATGAGGGAAACTGAGACTTGATATAGTAACTTGCTCATGCGAGGAAAAGCTGGGATTTAAATTGTGTGTTATTGTGTTATTCCCAAATTCATACTTAACTTCCAAGTATATTGGTCGTTAACTCCATGTCTTCTACCCTGTAAAGGGATTTATATTAACCCAGTATACACATGAGAATATTGAGTTCACAAAAATTTGAGAGCACCCTCTAAGTCACCTGACTACTGGAGCTTGAATTTGAATTCCAACCTGTGGTATATCCAACTTTGATATATCTATGCTTCTCAGACATTAGTTAATATTCATGTGAATCTCTGTGGGTCTTGCTAACATGCAGATTCTGATTCAACAGGTTTGAGATGGGTCCCCAGTGAGCCAATGTCCTACCCCTGAGCCACAGATGAAGTAATAAGGTTCTATACTAGGTTGCGACTCGATGGCACTTAACAACAACAACTAGGTTGCTAGGACACCAACTCAAAGCCATTGAATATCCTGGGTTTGTGGGATTGTATAACGACATGGGGGTTCACAGGACAGTTCTACACAGTTATTGAAGGTGTACGTCTCCCCTGACTTCACACCTCATTTCCCAATTCAAATGGTCTGGCCTATGGTCAGATGTGGACTCAACAAAATATCATTATTATAAATTTACACTCACAAGTGTTTCTTTGTTGCTATCTACAAACCAATAGTTTTTCCTGGTCCCAGTTAATACCAAGGTATAGGAGGCCCTCTTCCTTTGGGTTTAATAGTTCATTGAACAATAGTTTTAGTCTGACTCAGAGAGCATTTTTAGGACAGATGTTTACAGAATGGGTGAATGTTAACTGCCCACTTGGTATAGACACAGGCAGGATCCTAACTCCCTGTCTAGATATGGGGAAGGCCAATCTATAGGGAAGGTGCTGCCCTAAGCTTGGAGTAGCCCCTCTATTCACCACAGGAACTGGCCCTGGTTGGCAAGTTCACAGAGGACACTAGCTAGGTTATCTGGCCACTCTCTGAACACCATCTTGCAAGCAAACTCTTTGATGACCTCTGGAAATAGCACAAGCAAGTTTTGGCAAGACCCTTATGTAAGGATAAAGCCTAAGTCCAGGGCCTTTGTATATACTGCTCTCCCGCCAGCTGTCCTCCTTTCATCCTTTAGGCTCAGCTGAAATGCATCTTTCTCAGGGAAGCACTCCCTGACCTCCTCTAGGTTGGTGAGTGGTTTCATGGTTCCCTGGGTCTACCTTCTCAGCATTCATACCAGCTAGTAAATTCCCATTTAATTGATAGGTAAAGTGACTCATGCCTGATGTTTGTTTTTTATTATTATTATCCTGAAAACTCCAAAGGGCTGTTCGTACTTTCTTATTCATACAGCTTATTCCACTGAATAAAGAGTACATTAGTGTATAAATATGAAAAGCTACATGTAAATAATTGAGGAAATTTAAAATGGGGAAGGAATGGACTTCTAAATAATACAGCTAGACATCAACTAGCACACATAGGCATGGACCAACAGAGGTAGACCTCAACTTTGGCCATTTAAGTTTCTGAGTGGTCAAAATGAGAAGACACTCCTAGCTGCAGGATTCACAATGTACAGAAGATACAAGGAAATGATGAAAAGCGGGTCTTGCTAATATCATACCCCAAAACATTCTCATGATGAGGGGCAGCCAAGAGGCTTGCTTCATTATGGGGCCATACATCAAAACAAGAGCTCCTGAGATGCTGTGGCTTTCAGAATTTTACAAATAGAACAATTTCTTCATATTAAAAACTGACACAGATGCCCAATATACAGACAGGGGACATTAGATCTGTCCTCTTTGAAGTTGAGGTGCATAGAGCCTCCACGTTCTGCCACCCATTACAATCACCCCCTGTCTGGCAGCCATAAGCTGAGCACCATAGAAAGACAGCAACAGCCTTTCTTCTCACCAGCGGGATTCTGATAAGACCTAGATGGCACAGCCCTCACCATAGTTTTGAACTGGAGCATGAGAGGCACAGGCCATAGAAGGAAAGAAGCCAGGGCCTCATGGTGGTGGCAACGCTCCGTTCCTGCCACACAGTTACATCCTCTTCTGGCACTTGTGCTGTTTCTTCTACATAAATAACAAGATTGGTGTTAAATATTCATCTGCTTTGTCCATCTTTTATCCTTCCCACCCGGTCAGCAAACTGCATTCTATAGGCCCAATCTGTTCACTGCCTGATTTTGTTGGAGTACAATCATGTCCATTTGTTATTGTTCAGAGTTGCTTTCCTACCACAAAGGCTATGACAGAGTCTATATGACTCTCAATGCCTAAAATATCTGGCCATTTATGGAAAGTATTCGCTGACCCCCTGGTTAAGTCCTTGGCTGTGTTCCCAGTGTCTGGAGAGCTTGACACTGGCCAGCTGTTCATCATTGCCCAATTTTTACCCTCTGCTTTGTCTTAACCAAACTGTAGCCTGGCTGCTTTTCTCCCTACCAACTCCTGAACTCTGCTAACCCCCAAGGCTGAGCAAGTACTTATAAAATGTGAAACATGCTCCTCTCATTCCTCCTGGGATTTGACTGATGACACCTAACTCTGAAACAACTGATCTTTGCTACCACCTGCCCCTATAGACTTAGGTAAAACTCACAAATGCCTTGTGGTTTACCTATGACAAGACCAGACATGTTGTCATTGTTGTTGTTCTTAGGGGCCATAAAGTTGGTACCAACTCATAGTGACTCTATCACAACAGAATGAAACACTGCTCAGTCCTGTGCCAATCCCATAATTGTTGCTATATTTAAGCCCATCACTGCTGTCACTGTGCCAATCCATCTCATTGGGGGTCTTCCTCTTTTTCTTTGACCCTCCATTTTATCAAACATGATATCCTTCTCCAGGGACTGGGCCCTTCTGACAACACAGCCAAAGTATGAGA
>NW_006408797.1:1854387-1857383 GCF_000296735.1 Chrysochloris asiatica | reverse complement strand
AGGGACATCAAGTCAACATATAACCCCACCTTACAGGTCTCTCCTGGAGAATAGATTGGCTTTAACATAAACCAGCTCACTTCCCCACACTGGGTTTTCTTTTGTTGTTAAGTGCCTTTGAGTCTGTTCCAATTTATAAAGGGTTTCCAAGGAGCAACTGATGAGTTTGAACTGCTGACCTTGTTATTCAAACTAACTCGCATTAACCCACAGTGCCATACCAAGTGTTACAAAGTAGTAATTTTTTTTTTTTGGTAGTTAACAAGGGTTTTCTCTAGCCTTGTTTAATTTTGTTTCTATAAAACAAAAAAATAAGCTTTTCTCCTAACTCTTGAAATGTTTGCTGATTATATGGTCAGACTACTCAATAGGCCCCTTTTTCTTTTCTTTCTGAATAAATATTTTCCTTCTTTAAGGTGGAATTTGCTTTTTATTTGACAACACAAAGAAAATGCTCCACAAGGAGCTCTAACCTGTCAGAGGCAGGCAGGATGCATGCAGCCCAGGAGGACTGGGCTCCTTTTCAAAGAAACTGCCCTCAAACTGATTACATGTTAGCTTTCTGTGTCTGTTTTCCTTTGAACTGTAGGCTTTTTTGCTTTAAATTGTTAGAGATTAAAATAGGTCAACGAGTGAATAAATAATTGAGAAAACCACTGTCTAAGAGCCTGGCTATAATAATAGTAGTCTAGAAAAATCCCCAAATATTCATTACCAACTACTTACTTTGGCCATAGAGAAAGCTTGAAAAGTATGCCAGTGATTTGTATATTTTAAAGTAATCAGATCAGAGGCCTCCAAGATGATGTTGCTATTTAGTGCCGTTGAGTTGGTTCTGACTCATAACAACCCTGTATAGGATACCCAAGTGCAGCTGGTTGGTTTGAACAGTTAGCAGTTCAATGGTTACCTTGCAGAACCAAGATGAATGAGATACAAATTATACCACCAATAAGATGAACCATTGACCAGGGTCACTCAATGTCAAAGTTTAGCTACCAAAATAACAGTTGCTACATTGTTGTTGTTGTTGTCAGGTGCCATCAAGTCGGAACCAACTCATAGCGACCCCATGCACAGCAGAACGAAACAATGTCTTATCCTGGGCCAACTTCACTACCGCTGCTACACTTGACACCATCAATGATGTCACCTGGCTGATCCATCTCATTGGGGGTCTTCCTCTTTTCCTCTGACCCTCCACCTTACCCAGCATGACATCCTTCTCCAGTGACTGTTCTCTCCGGACAATGTGTCCAAAGTATGAGAGACGAAGCCTAGCCATCTTGGCCTCCAAGGAGCACTCTGGTTGTACTTCTTCCAAAACAGATCTATTGGTTCTTTTGGCAGTCCATGGCACTTTCAGTATTCTCCTCCAACACCACAACTCAAAGGCATCAATTCTTCTACGATCTTCCTTATTCACTGTCCAGCTTGTAATACTTGATATTTTTTTTCATTATGCCTCATCAGAAAATTAAGGCCCCAATACTCCATTTGCATCATCATGGTCAACTCTACTTAGAGGAGGCAGCTCTTCCCCAGTCTTAATTTGAGGGTCTTCCAATCTGAAGGACTCATTTTCTGGCACTATATCTATTATATATATTATGGTGCTTTTTATCATGTTTCAATATTCAATATTCTGGTGCTGACAGTGATCTACTGCTATTCATCAAGTTTCCAATGACTAAATATGCTGAAGTAGTCTGTGTCTCCTTCTTCCTAGTCTGTCTTTGTAGGCTCAGCTAAAACCTGTCGACTATAGGTGACCCAGCTGATATTTTAAATATCAGTGTCATATCTTCTAGAATCACAGCAATACGCAAACCACAATAGTACAACAAACTGACAGATGAATGGTGCGCTGAAATTGACTGGATTTGGCCATTTTGAATCTGACAATAGCATGGTTTACTATGCTGGGAACAATAAATTGAAGAGGAATTTGTGTGACATTCATATCAAAAAGAACATTTCAGGATCTTACTTGAAGTACAACACTGTTTACATAGGATACTATCTATACATCTATAAGGAGGACCAGTTAATACAACTATTATTCAAATTTATACACCAACCACTAATACCGGTGATGATGAAACTGAAGAATTCTACCAATTTCTTCAATTTGAAATCAATCAAACATGCAATCAAGATGTATTAGTAATTGCTGATGATTGGAATATAACAGTTGGAAACAGGGAGTAAGGATCAGTGGTTGGAAATTATGGCTTTGGTGATAGAAATGATACTGGAGATTCAAAGAAAGAATTTTGCAAGACCAATAAATTCTTCATTCCAAATACCTTTTTAAAGCATCAAAAAAGATTATTATATTCATGTACCTCACCAGATGGAATACACAGAAATCCAATTGACTATATCTGTGGAAAAACATGGTGGAAAAGCTCCTTATAATCAGTCAAAAGAAGGCCAGGGGCAGACTGTGAAACAGACAACTCATATGCAAGTTCAGACTGAAGCTGAAGAAAATTAAAACAAGTATTTGTTGTTGTTGTTATTAAGTAGAGCCAAAATATGACCTTGAACATATCCCACCTAAACCTAGAGATCATCTCAAGAACAGCTTCGATGAATTAGATACTAATGACCTAAGACCAGAAGAGTTGTGGAATGCCATTAAGAACTTCATACAGGAACAAAGCATCAGCTTATTAAGAAGACAAGAAAGAAGGAAAAGACCTAAATGGAACTCTAAAACTTGCTCTTCAGTGTAGAGATGCTAAAGCAAATGGAAGAAATGAGGAGGTAAAAGAGCTGAACAGAAAATTTCAAAGTCAAATATTATAAAAACAAAGTCAAATACAATAAAATGTGCAAAGACATGAAAGTAGAAAACCAAAAGTGAAGAATATGCTCAGCATTTCTCAAGTTGAAAGAACTGAAGAAAAATCCAAGCCTTATCTTGCAATATTAGAGGACTTTATGGGAAAAATATTGAATGATGCAGAAAGCATAAAAAGAAGATGGAA
>NW_006408797.1:1843790-1854231 GCF_000296735.1 Chrysochloris asiatica | reverse complement strand
AGGCAACACTGGAGGTACTCACTTATCTATGCCAAGAAATTTGGAAGACAGTTATCTGGTCAATTGATTCGAAGACATCCATATTTGTGCCCAATCTAAAGAGAGGTGACCCAACGAAATAAGGAAATCATTGGAAAATATCATTAGCATCACATGCAAGTAAAATTTTGCTAAAGATAATTTTAAAATGTCTGCAATAGTATGTTGACAGAGAACGAGCCAAGATTCAAGTAGGATTCAGAAGAGGATGTGGAAATGATTGATGGTGTCAGATGGATCTTGGCTGAAAGCAGAAAATACCAGAAAGATATTTACCTGTGCTTTTATTTATTTTTTTTTTTTTACTGACTATGTAAAGTCTTTCAATTGTGTGAATCATGACAAACTATGAACAACATTGTGGAGAGTAAGTATCCTGAAACACTTAATTGTGTTCATGAGGAACCTATATATAGACGAAGAGGCAGTTTTTCAAACAGAACAAAGGGACAATGAAATTAGGAAAAGCGTCTGCCAGGGTTGTATTCTCTCACCATATTTATTCAATCTCTGTGTTGAGCAAATACTCCAAGAAAATGGGTTATATTAAGAAGAATGTGGCATCAGGATTGGAGGAAGATTCATTAATAACCTGAGATATGCGGATGATACACCCTTGCTTGCTGAAAGTGAAAAGGACTTAAAGTACTTACTGATGAAAATCAAAGACCGCAGCCTTCAGTATGAGTTACACCTCAGTGTAAAGAACGCAAAAAGCCTCACCACTGGGCCAATAATTAACATCAAGATAAATGGAGAAAAGATTGAAGTTGTCAAAAAATTCATTTTGCTCAGATCAACCATTAACACTCATGGAAGCAGCACTCAAAAATTCAAATGATGTATTGCATTAGACAACTCTGCTGCACAAGACCTCTTTAAAATGTTGAAGAGCAAAGATGTCAGTTTGAAGACTAAGATGTGCCTGACCCAAACCATGGTATTTTCAATAGCTTCATAAGCATGTCAAAGCAGGACAATGGATAAAGAAGATGGTAGAAGAATTGATGCATTTGAATTATGGTGTTGAAGGAGAATATTAAAAGCACCATGGAATGCAAAAAGAACAAACAAGTCTGTTTTGGAAGAAGTACAACCATAATGCTCTTTAGAAGCCAGGATAGCCAGACGTCATCTCTCTAACTTTGCACATATTATCAGGAGGGACCAGTCTCTGGAGAAGGACATTGTGCTTGGTAAGGTGGAGGGTCAGTGAAAAAGAGGATGACCCCCAATGAGATGGACTGGCACAATGACAGTAGCAATGGGCTGAAATTTAGCAAGGATTATGAGCTTGGCACAGGACCAGACATATGTTTTGCTCTGTTGTTCATAGCACCTAACAACAACAAACTTTTAATCTTCAGTCATTTCCAGCAGCAACAACCTACAAAACTTATTGTCTCCCAGTGAATGATGATAAAATGATAAGAATAAATTGTTACAAGTTTATGTCATTTGTGAATTCATTCTCATGATCTTAGCTGTGTTTGTATATCACCTATGTTATTTCTTTAGGAATCCCTTGGCAGAGCCAACGGTCAATGCATTTGGCTACTAATAAAAAGGTTTGGAATTAAAGTCCACGCAGATGTGACTTGGGATATAAGTCTGTTGATCTAGTTCTGCAAAGTCAGCCATTGAAAAGCCTATGGACCACAGTTGTACTCTGATACATAGGTAATCATAGTCAGAATTGAATTGATAACAGTGTTTTTTGTTAACTTCTGTATTGTTTCTTTGTAATTTTCTTTAAATTAACTCCATTTTAGTTTAAAATTATTTTAGAAGACAATTTTATATTATTATAATTCATGGAGAACTAGTGAAGGCAATTAAAGGCAACCTTAAAAAATAAATACAAAATTTCAACTCATTTTAAGTTCATCAAATTCTAGGACAGACACTTACCTGCAAAGTTCTGTATTTAAAAGAAATTAACAACTGTTAGAAAGAGGCAAAAGTTAGCATTAAGTAGAATGTCCCCTTCAAGTTGTCATAAAGAATGAGGAGCATTAAGAAGAGATGACTCAATGGTACATATAGCCATACTATGCTCCACCAAAATCAATTCCCATCACCTACACTTTCCATCATTTGTCTATCAGTTTGTCATATTGTGGTGTCTTGCATGTTTCTGTGATGCTTGAAGCTATTCCACTAGTGTTTAAATAGCAGTAGGTACACCCAAAGTGGACAGGTTTCAGCTGAGCTTCCAGACTAAGACAGACTCAAAAGGAGAGGCAGACTATTTCAGAATGTTTGGCCACTGAAAACCTTATGAATAGAAATGAAATACTGTCAGACAGCACCAGAATATTGAATACTAAAGTGTTATAAACAGCACCAGAATATTATCAGATGCAGTGCCAGAAGATGAGTCCCTCAAGTTGGAAGGAACTCAAAATACCAACTGAATTTAAAGATCATATCAAGAGCAGATTTGACACTGTTGTTGTTGTGATGTGCTGTCGAGTCGGTTCCGACTCATAGCAACCCTGTACAGAGTTTCCGAGGCTGTAAATCTTTACGGGAGCAGAAAGCCTCATCTTTCTTCCTTGGAACAGCTGGTAGTTTCGAACTGCTGACTTCGTGTTTCGCAGCCTGATTCGTAACCACTACACTACCAGAGAAGGGTGAAATTTGTGTATGAGCCACCATCTCTTTATTAATAATAATAAAAAATGAAGGACTCTCTAGCTCCTCATTTTCTAAAATATGGGGGTTGTTGTTGTTATTAGGTGCCGTCGAGTTGGCTCCTACTCATAGGAACCCTATGTGCAATAGAACGAAAAATCGCCTGGTCCTGAGCCATCCTCACAATCACTGTTATGCATGAGCCCATTGCTGCTGCCACTGTGCCAATCCATCTTATTGGGGTCTTCCTGTTTTTTGCTGACCTTTCACTTTACCAACCAAGAAGTCCTTCTCCAGGGTCTGGTTTTTCTACATGATACGTCCAAAGTATGAGAGATGATGTCTTGCTATCCTGGCTTCTAAGGAGCATTCTAGTTGTACTTCTTCCAAAACAGATTTGTTTGCTCTTCTGGCATGGTACTTTTAATATTATTCTCCAACACCATAATACAAATGTGTCAATGCTTCTACTGTCTTCATTATTCATTGTCCAAATGTCACATGCATAAGAGGCAATTGAAAATACCATGGCTTGGGTCAGGTGCACCTTAGTCCTCAAACTGATATCTTTGCTTTTGAACACTTTAATTGACCATGGTGTCTCCTGAGACTATGGTCCTAAGCCCTTAGGCTCAGCTACTCTTTGCCTTAAGATGTTTGATAATATCTAAGAAATTTTCATCATTTTACATGCTGTATGCTCCACCACAGCTCTGGTAGTGTAGTGGTTACAAGTCGGACTGCTAACTGCAAGGCCAGCGGTTTGAAACTACCAGCTGTTTCGCAGGAGAAAGATGAGGCTTTCTGCTCCCATAAAGATTTACAGCCTCAGAAACCCTTTACAGTGTCACTATGAGTTGGAACTGACTCTGTGCACATCACCACCACCACTATCCTCCACAAGGTAAACACTCATCTGTTAGTATTCTCTTTCAAACTCCTATATATCTGTGGGATACATATATATATATACATAAACACACACACATATATATTTCACTCTTCCTTCCCTACCCATTCAGCATGTGTCTTAAAGTGAAATCTCTGGTATTGTAGTGGTTACAAATCAGGCTACTAATCTCATGGTCAGCAGTTTGAAACTACCAGGTCATGCAACAAGGTAACAAAGTGGATGACAATCAGAAAGATTTAGCATTTCTTCTCTATATAGCTCTCCATAGCACCTTGGGTGTCCCCTGAGTTGTAATAAGGTTCCCTGGATGTAATGTCCCTGGGCTCTAATGTCCTTTATCAGTGGTAGTCCTTCTCCTGCTTGGGAGCATCTTTAGACGACATCCTACCAATCCATTCCTGGGAACATGATGAGTAGAATTAGTACTGCTGGACATAAGTCTTTTTACTGCTCCTAGTCCCTCTTAAAATGTGATTTATTTTAAGGGCCAGAGTTCTGGGCAGGTGGTGCTCATCTAATATTATTGTGATCCCAGAGGCTGGCTCTGAACTTTGGTCTTAAGTCCCAATTCATCTCCATGGTTCTAGTAACTCTGTGTTGTGCTTTGTCCTGGTCTCCCTTGCTTTCTTACTCTTTCCTCACAATACCCCTTCTCCGTGCTACAGAAAAGGGTCCCTCTGGCAAGACCCACACAACACCAAGTCAGGAGTGCCCTGTTGGACATGAACCACTGTCAAGTTATTGTCAACAAGTCCTGGCTTCTGAGGAAAGACCACAGGGATATAGCAGACACAAGTGTCCACACATGCATGGATGTGGCAGGCCAGGTTCTGGGGGACACCATTACCTTGTTTGTATCTCACCTCACTTTCTCCTTGGGCTGGTGCAACCCTTACCTGGGCCAGGTAGACACCTTTCCCTCCATGAACAGATCACCCAAGGATGAGGAAATGCTTTGCTGGTGGTTCAAGCACAGTGCCCTGGAGGAGCACCATCTTTGCTGTTGCCTTAGCATTCTTCCTCCACTGGTGCTGACATGTTGTTAAGTTCCATCAAATCTGTTCCAACTTATAGCAACCCTGCATGAGGGTTTCTGAAGCTGTAAATCTTTATGGAAGCAGAAAGTAGATTCAAACTACTGAATCTGTTAGCTGTCCAATGCATAACCCACGGCACCACCAAGGATCCAGGAGCTGACATAAGAGACAGGAGCAATGCAACGTGTATTTTTTTTTTACTTGACTATGAGATCCCCACTTAAAAGGAGAGAACCTCAAAGATAATTAATCTCACAAGGTGCTCATATAGCACTAATGATTCAAGACCCGAAATCATGGTGCAGTGTCTCCATAGGTTGCTTATATTGTTTTGAAAAATGTAAAAACTGCAGTTGTTGTTGCTGTTGTCAGGTGCCATTGTGTTGGTTCCAACTCATAGCGACCTTATGCAAACAGAAAGAAACAGTGCCCGGCCCTGCACCATCCTCACAATTGTTGTTAAATTTATGCTCATTGTTGTTGCCACTGTGCCAATCAATTTTGTCTTGTTTGGGAGTCTTCTCTTTTTTTTTTTTTGATGATCCTCCACTTTAGCAAGCATGATGTCCTTCTCCAGGGACTGGTCCCTCCTGATAACATGTCCAAAGTATGAGAGACGAAGTCTTGCCATCCTAACTTCTAAGGAGCATTCTGACTGTCCTTCCAACACAGATTTGTTTGCTCTTCTAGCAGTTCATAGTACTTTTAATATTCTTCTCCAACACCATAACTCAAATGCATCAGTTCTTCTATGATCTTCCTTATTCATTGCCCAACTTTTACATGCATATGAAGCTAATGAAAATACCATGTCTTGGATCAGGTAAACTTTAGTTCTCAAACTGGTATCTTTGCTCTTCAACACTCTAAAGAGGTCTTGTGGAATAGATTTGCTTAATGCAATAGATCATTTGATTTCTTAATTGTTTTTTCCAGGAGTGTTGATAATGGATCCAAGCAAAATGAAGTGTTTGACAATTTCAATTCTTTTCTCTGTTTATCATGATATTATTTATTGATTCAGTGGTGAGGATTTTTGTTTTTGTTACATGGAAGTGCAACCCATACTGAAAGCTGGGGTCTTTGATGTTCATCAGTAAGTATTTTAAGTACTCTTCACTTTCAGCAAGCAAGATTGTATCATCTGCAGATTGCAGATTGTTAAAGAGTTTTCCTCCAATCCTGATTCCATGTTTTTCTTCATATAATGCCACTTTTCGGATTATTTGCTTAGCGTACAGATTAAATAAGTATGGTGAAAGAATACAATCCTGGTGCACACCTTTAAAAAAATCCTTCAGTGTTCCCTCGTTCTGTTGAAACAACTGCCTCTTGGTCTACATACAGGTTTCTCATGAACACAATTAAGTGTTCTGGGATATCTATTCTCTACAATGTTGTCCACAGCTTGTCATGAGCCACACAGTCCAAATTCTTTGCATAGTCAATAAAGTACAGGTAAACATCTCTCTGGGTATTCTATATTTTCAGTCAAGACCCATCTGATGTCAACAATGATATTACTCTTTCCATGACCTTGTTTGAATCTAATTTGAAACTTTGGTGGTTCCCTATCAATGTACTGTTGCAGGCGTTCCTAAATTATCTTTAGCAAAATTTTACTAAATTTTCCATGTGATATTACTGATATCACCTGATGATTTCTACATTCTGCCCATCTCTCTTTGGAATGGGTACAAATATGGATCTCTTCCAATCTGTTGTCCGAGTAGCTGTCTTTTGAGTTTCTTGGCGTAGATGAGAGAGTGCCTCCAGGGCTATATCAGTTTGCTGAAAGAATTCAATATGTACTCCATCAGTTCCTGGATCCTTGTTCTTTGTCAATGCCTTCAGTGCATCTTGGACTTATTCCTTCAGTACAATGGCTCTTGATCATATGCTATCTATTGAAATGGTTAATCATCAACCATTTCTTTTTGGTACAATGACTCTGTATTCCTTCCATCCTCTTTTGATGCTTTCTGCATCACTCAGTATTTTGCCCATGGAGTCCTTCAATAACGCAAGTCAAAGATTGAGTTTTCTCTTCAGTTCTTTCAATTTGAGAAGGGCTGGTTGTGTTCTACCCTTTTGGTTTTCTAACTTCAGTTCATTGCACATTTCATTATAATATTTGAAAAACTGTTGTACCTCTTTACAATGAAATATTATTATTCAGTGATTATAAATAAACGAGCTATTAAGTTACCACAAGGCAGGGAAAAAGCCAGTCTGAAAAAGGTTCAGACTGTATAATATCAACTATATGACATTCTGGTAAAGGTGTAACTATAGAGACACTGAAAAGATTAGTGGTTCCCAGGGACTCAGCAGGAGTGGGAACAAATAATCAGGTGGCGCACAGGGCATTTTTAGGACTGTGTAACTATTCTACATGATATTGTTTAATGTTAGAAACATGTTTCTGTGCCTTTGCCAAAATCCATAATACTGTACAACACAGTGAACCTTAATGTAAACTCTGGCTGTATTGTTGTTGTTGTTGTTGTTAGGTGTTGTCAAGTAGGTTCTGGCTCATAGCAACCCTTTGTACAACATTGTCTTGTCCTGCACCATCCTCATAATTGTTGCTATGTTTGAGCTCATTGTATTAGCTACTATGTCAGTCCATCTTGTTGAGAGTCTTCCTCTTCTTCACTGACTCTTTATTTTACTACACATAATGTCCTTCTCCAGGGACTGGTCCCTCCTACCCAAAGTATGTGAGATGAAGTCTCACCATCCTTGCTTCCAAGGATCATTCTTGATGTACTTTTTTCAAGACAGATTTGTTTGTTCTTTTGGCAAACATTCATATCCTTCACTAACACCATAAATCAAATGCATCAATTCTCCTATGTCTTGCTTATTCATTGTCCAGATTCACATGCAAATGAGACAACTGAAAATACCACGACTTGGGATCAGGCACACCTCAGTCCTCAAAGTGCCCTCTTTGTTTTCTGACACTTTAAAGTTGTATTTTACATCAGAGTTGCCCAATGCAATAAGTTGTTTGGTTTCTTGACTGCAGCTTCCATGGGTATTGATTGTGTATCTAAGTAAAATGAAATTCTTGATCACTTCTATCTTTTCTCCATTTATCATTATGTTGTTCATTGGTCCCGTTGTGATAATTTTTGTTGTTGTTGTTGTTTTATGTTGAGGTAGAAGTGCTGCAAGTTTTCTGCACTTTCAATAAGCAAGGCTGTGTCATCTGCACATTGCAGGTTGTTAATGATCCGTCTTCTAATCTTGATGCTATGTTCTCCTTCAGGTAATCCAGTTTCTAAGATTATTTAGACTGTGGTATTGTTGTAGAGTCCTGATGTGGTGCTAGAGCATAAACACTTGACCACAAGGTTGGTTTGAAGTACAAGATGAGTGGTTCAGACTTACCAACCACTCCTCAGAAACCCTATACAGGGTCGCTATGAATCGGAAGCGATTCAATGGCACTCAACAACAACATTGCTGTAGTTGTTAGGTACTGTCAAGTAGGTTCCAGCTGATAATGATCCTACGTATAACAAAGTACACACTGACCTTGTGCCATGCTTACAACTGTTGTTAGTTATATTTGAGTCCACTGTTGCTGCCATTGTGTCAATCCATCTTGTTGAGGGTCTTCCTCTTTTTCACTAACCATCTACTTTGCCAAGTGTGTTGTCCTTCTCCAAGGATTGGTCCTTCCTGACAACATGCTCAAAGCACAAAAGATTAACTCTCAGTATCCTCACTTTTAATGAACTCTCTGACTGTACTTATCCCAAGACAGATTTGTTTGTTCTTTTGGAAGTCCATGGTACTCACAAGATTTTTCTCCAGCACCATAATTCAAATACAATAATTCTTTTACCATCTTCCTTATTTATTATCTAATTTTCACATGCATATGAGACAATTAAAAATGCGATGGTTTGGCTCAAGTGCACCATAGTCCTTAATGTAGTCTGTGTTAGTAATACCCGAACCTAACACACAGAGCATAACTAGAACAACTGACCCAGACCACATATTAGACTGAATTTTGATTCAGTAATTAAAACTTTGAATCCACTCCTGCTTACTGCTTGAACTTTGCACATTTCTAACTTTGTTGTTGTTAAGTGCCGTCGAGTCAGTTCTGACCCATAGAGACCCTGTATAAGGTTTTCACGGAGCGACTGGTGAGCATGAACCACCAACCTTGTAGTTCAAATGGTTTTGCAGTCTGGCGCATTAACCAACAGCTGATTAGGCCTGTAATTTTAAGATAAGAAGAAAGGATCAGATTTAAATTGTTACAGAAAAATTGACACAAATGTTCCTGGAAGAATGATTTGTTTAGGATGTTACAGGATATTGACAAACAGAATTGCTATTGTGCAGAAAGATTGTGGTCTGACAACACCTTTGTGGCTTTTAACATGTACTCCCTCCATGCCTGTGAGTATGTATCCTTTGTTTACTTCACGGCATAAAATACCTCACACTTCTGATCCCTATTATACTCGGTCTGAGTGTACTTTTTGCTGATTTGTAAATCTCATTATTCTTCATAAGACTCTTACTTTTAACAGAGTATTAATCTGGTGTTTCTGCTATGATGATTCTGGGATACGAAGTAAAGTGGGATTCTGAAGGTGAATTGACTCTGTAATGCTAAGGCACTGAGAATTCAGGTCCATAGTAACAGACAAAGCTTCTTTGTGCCTTCTATCTACATGGAAGATTCACAGGAGTAGCCACAAAGTAAATAACTGCTTAGAGCTGAGCCACTGCTCTGTTTGTGTAGAGGCTCTCTGGAGTTTTAATGTTTGATTTGTTTTTTTCCTGGAGTTTGTCTTTCTTTCTTTTTAAAAATTTGCATAGGCTCCCTGCAATCACCAGAGTATCTGAGGCATTTGTTTGAACCTGAGAAACTGAAAACTCCAGCCTTTGTTTAAATTTTCACTTACTCCTGGAAAATGGAGACTGTTAAATGTAAGAGTTTCCCAGAATTTCTGAGACTCCAGCTCACTACATGAACACACATTTTGATCCCTTGACATGTTTGCTTCTGCATGCTTGACATGTGCTAACTCAAGAATTTTTGAACTTTGTAATTTAGCTTTCCTGTGTAGAAAGTTAGAAAATAAAGGCTCCACATTGAACAGATTGAATAGGACACCTATTTTGATTAGGCTTCTAATAGATAACAAGATAGCAAAATAGCTTCCCTTCAGGATACTGTTTTACATTAACTAAACAAAACAAAGACTTGCAATGTCAGAGCTTTGTAAACACACTTTCAGCTAGCTCCAACTTTTACTTCTCTGTACTCTTCTTTGCAATTATTCTCCTTCTAAACTTTGCTGGAACTTCCCTTCTTTCCTAAAGAAATGCTTAAAAGTCTAAAAGCTTATGCCTGAAATGTCTTTTACTTTCTGTTCTATATATTCCAGAATGAGAACCAGTATATCCTTTGTTCCTTGGACTTGTACAATTATATAGCATTTTTGAGGATTTTCCAAAATTATGCCAGGAATGTTGTGAATTTGCTGAGGCATTTAAAATTCTTATTGAAGTTTATCAGCTTGGTGTGCTAGATTTGTATCAACTAGTTCATATGTTAACTGGTTCCAGAGAAGCCCAATTATGGTTAGAACATGCTGAATGGAAAAACTTTAAAAAATATTCTAGCCTTGTTGTTAGGTACAATTGAGTCAGTACTGACTCACAGAGACCTTATGCACAGCAGAACGAAACACTGCCAGATCCTTGGCCAACCTCACTACTGTTGCCACCCTTGAGTATATTGATGCTGCCACTTGACCAATCCATCTCATTGGGG
>NW_006408797.1:1760964-1843110 GCF_000296735.1 Chrysochloris asiatica | reverse complement strand
TATTTGCTCAGCATACAGGTTGAATAAGTATGGTGAAAGAATACAACCTTGTCACCCACCTTTCTTAATTTTAAACCATTCAAGTGTTCCCATGCTCTGTTCGAACAACTGCTTCTTGATCCAGGTACAGATTTCTCAGAAGTACAATTAAGTGTTTTGGAATACTCGTACTTAGCAATGTTGTCCATAGCTTGTCATGATTTACACTACCAAAAGCCTTTATGTAGTCAATAAAGCACAGATAAACATCTTTCTGATGTCCTCTGCTTTGAATCAAGATACATCAGACATCAGCAATGATATTCCTCATTCCATGGCCTCTTCTGAATCTGGCCTGAACTTCTGGAAGTTCTCTGTCAATGAATGCACACAGCTGTTTCTATATAACCTTTAGGGAAACTTTATTCTCATGGGATATCAAAGAGATTGTCCGATGATTTCTGCATTCCGTTGGGTCACCTCTCTTTGGAATGGGCACAAATATGGATCTCTTCCAATCAGTCGGCCAGATAGTTAGTTGTCTTCCAAATTTCTTAGCAGAGATGAGTGAGCGCCTCTTGTGCTGCCTCACTTTCTTGAAAGATTTCAATTTGTATTCCATCAATTCCTGGTGTCTTTTTCTTTGCCAATTCCTTCAATGCACCTTGGACTTCCTTCTTCAGTATCATTGGATAAAACCAATTACTTGAGGACACCTGATTATATTTGAGGACTGCTGCATTATTTGAGGATGACTGACACATGGGCAAAAGATTTCTTGAAGCCATTCCCAAGACTTTTCCTCAAATAAAAGATTAGACTATAATTCAGTCATTGTATAAAATAAAGACCGGAGTGTTTATGACTATAGTCATAATTTTATAAAATTCAGCTAAATTTTTTTCTGAATATTTGTGTCTTGATCCTTTGGTTCTATGAACTATAGGTGCTTTCAATGCAATGTTTATATCTGGTCTTAAACCTGAAATTTCAGTCTTGATAAATAAGTATCTTTTGCATTGGGAAGTGGTCTCCATTGAAGAATTGACCGATTTGGCTCATAAACTTTCTCAAACTTTAGAACCTAAACAAGTCTCAAAGGTCAATAAGCTAATGACTCTACACTTAGAATAATTTCAAAACCCAATCAAAAAAGAAACTTTAAAACCTATGATATAAGAATCACAAGATACACTTAAGTCATTGACAAAGAACAAGGCTCTGGGAACTTATGGAACACAAACTGAAATCTTTCAACAAACTGATGCAGCACTGGAGGCACTAACTTGTCTATGCCAAGAAATTTGGAAAACAGCTACCTGGTCAACTGATTAGAAGAGATTCATATTTGTGCCCATTTCAAAGAGACGTGATCCAATGGAATGTGGAAATTGTCTAACAATATCATTAATATCACATGCAATTAAATTTTTGATGAAGATATTCAAAAACAGCTGCAAAAATACATTGACAGGTAGCTGTCAGAGGTTCTAGTTGGATTCTGACAAGGATATGGAACAAGGGATATCATTGCTGATGTCAGATGGACCTTCACTGAAAACAGACAATACCAGAAACATATCTACCTGTGCTTTATTGACTACACAAAAGGCTTTCAACTGTTTGGATCATGACAAGCTATGGACAACATTGCAGATAGTGAGTATTCCAGAACACTTAATTGTGCTCATGAAGAACCTGTACATAAATCAAGAAATAGTCATTCAAACAGAACAAGGGGATACTGAATGATTTAAAATTAGGAAAGGCGTGTAACAGGGTTGTATTCTTTCACCATCCTTATTCAATTCGTATGCTGAGCAAACAATCAGAAAAGTGGGATTATGTGTAGAAAAACATGGCATCAGGATTGGAGGAAGACTCATTAACAACAGATGATACAAACTTGCTTGTTGAAAGCAAAGAGGACTTAAAATACTTTCTGATGAACATCAAAGACCACAACCTTTGGGATCGGTTACATTTCAATGTAAAGAAAACAAAAATCCTCAGCACTAGACCAATAAATAACATCATGATAAATTGAGAAAAGATTGAAATTGTCAAATACTTAATTTTTCTTGGATCTGCCATCAACATTCAATTAAATTAGCAGTTAAGAAATGAAACAACATATAGCATTATACAAATCTGCTGCAAAAGTGTTTAAAGTGTTTAAGAGCAACAATGTCCATTTGAGGACTAATGTGCTCCTGACCCAAGTTATACTATTTTCAATAACCTTACATGAATTTGAAAGTTTGACAATGAATAAGGAAGACAGTAGATGAATTGATGCATTTCAGTTATGGTTTTGGAGAAGAATATTAAGAGTATCATGGACTACCAGATGAACAAGCAAACCTGTATTGGAAGAACAGCCATAATGCTCCTTAGAAGCCTGGATGGCCATACTTAGTCTCTCATACTTCAGACATATTATCAGGAGGGACCATCCCCTTGAGAAGGACATCATGCTTGGTAAAGTGGAGAATCAGTGGAAAAGAAGGAGATCTCTAACAAAATGGATTAGCATAGTGGCAGTAATAATGGGTTCAAGCACAACTATGAATATGATGTTGGTATAGGACCAGACAGTGTTTATTTCTGTTGTTCATAAAGTTGCTTTGAATTGGAACCAACTTGATGGCACCTAAAAATAGAAGCAATAGACCTAAAACTGGTCTTTGACACTGCTGTGAAAACGAACAAAATGAATTAAACTGGCTATTGGAAAAATGAGTGTTTTAAATGAAAGAATAAGTAGAAAGTTTTCTCACCAATCTCCCCTCCCCCTAATTTAGAATAAAGGGTCTTCTGGGAACAGTTCAGAATTTTACCCATCGTGACTCTGAACTCTCAAGAGAGAAAATTATGTACATTAATGGAGAAGTCTGCCAATTTTTAATCACTAGAAGTTACCCTATTTGGTGTTAACCCCATTTGTCCCAGACTAAGAAAACTTCAAAAATTGTGTGGCTGACTAACCAAGAACAAGTTCTAGTTCATCCTTCATCAATCCCAATCTCTCTGAGACTTACTGAAGATTTATAGCCCTTTTTTCTCAGTCCTAAAATTCCTGTTAATCTGTTCAAGAATTATTTGTTATGTACATGGAATTGTCATCTAAGGGGAAATATTCTTGAATTGCCTGACAATTTGAGCCTCAGTATCAGAAAAATAGATACTCAGATATGAAAGATACTATGTATCATTGGCAGACCCTTATTATGCTCCTTCAAAGTTTTATTAATTTATGCTTTCTTCCCACCGATACCTCTCAGATTTTTAAGAGTTTGTGGGTCACAACTTCAGCAGATGTTGGTCAAGGTCTGTCCACTGAAACTATTAATATTCAAGCAGACATATCTAAGTGCTTGTCTGAGATTCCCCAATATCCATTCAAATGAGAACTAAAAAAAGACTTATTTTATTCAGAATTTTGTTTCCAATGGTTTAATTCTCTCCTGCACTTGTCCTTTAAACACTCCAGTCTTTCCAGTTAAGAAGTCAAATAGTAGAGTCTGGAGATGTTCAGGACTGACATCTAATCAACTGCATTTTTATTCCCCGATTCCCAGCTGTCTGTAACCTACATTTTCTACTTTTCAGTGACTCTGTTGATGTGACATTTCACTGTGATAGATCTTTGTAGTGCTTTTTTCAGAATCCCTGTAAATTCTGAAAGCCAAATTTGTTCACTTTTACTTGGAACAACTACTGTTCACCTGGACAGTTATGCCTCAAGAATTTAGTAACTCTCCCAATTATTTTTTCTCAGATTTTGAATGCAGAATTGCAATCAAATAGATGGTTTTATTTTAAACTGAATCCTAACTCTTACTATGAGGCCAGTTATACTATTATAACATTTATTAAGTCCTTGAAAGTCAATCTTTGCAATTCTCCAAGTAATCTACAGCATTGCAATACGTTCATGGCCTTCTAGTTTGCTCTACCTCTCAAAATACCTGCTTTGAGGACAAAAATGTTTTGGCAAGATATTTAGCTGCTTGAGAACAGTTTCTTTTTAAAAATTACAAGTAGCTCAGTCCTCTGTCAAATATTTCTATTGACCCAAATTGAAAATAAGTATTACTGTTTTTCATTTACCTAAAACAAAGGAACAACTTAGGGGATTTTTAGAACTTAGTGGTTACTGCCAATCATGTATTCCTAACTTTTCTTTAATGGCTCAATCTTTATAAAAATATTTGAAAACTTCTGAGCCATCTCACTTCAGAAGACCAAGAACCTATACATAAATTAAAAGAGGCCTTAATTAATACACCCACTTTAGGATTCCCGAACTATCATTTGAACTTTTCTTTATTTGTACATGAAGTTTCTGGTTAAGCATTAGGTGTTTTTACACAGAAACATGGAAGATGGCATAAGCCTGTAGGCTATCAGAGCTTGCTGCCAGAGCCTGTCACCAGAACTTACTCTCTTTGCCTTAGGGCTGTAGCTACTGCTGTACATCTTGAAAATAACTACTGCACATAGAGTTTGAGGAAATGTTTTAGATATACAGGTACCCCATTCTGTGTCTGCTTTACTTAATTATGCTTTAATCTAATGTCTAACTGCTAGCATACTTGCCTTCTATGAGGTATTCTTCTTCTGGAAGTCTCAAATATTAGACTACATACAGTGGCTACTTTAAACTCAGCCACTCTTCTCTCTGTAACTGACAGAGATGATTATCCTTCTGACTAAGCAAATTTGACTCTATAGTGATTTAAAAGTAACATCTTTAACAAATTCTGATATGCTTTTGTCTTAGTCTGAGTTCTGTAGAGAAACAAAATGAGTGAAGTTTATGTATATATATATGTTTCTACCCAGGAAATGGCTCACACACTTGTAGAGGTGGGCAAGTCCCAAGTCCATGGGCCAGAAGCCAGGCTGGAGGTTTCTGACTCATGAAGATGAATGGGTGATGAATCAATATCTGCAGGTTAGATGGCACGCACGTCTGGAAGGTAGGAAAATGACTCCCAGGATTGGCAGATAATAGTGCAAGCACTGGCTCAAGTCCAAAGAACCAGAAGTTGGAGGACAAGCTAGATGCAAGCTGCAGACCCAACAGAGAGCAAGCAAGCTTTGCTTAAGTGTACAATATATTGGAAACAGGCCATAACCCAAGAAAGCTTTCTTTCATATCAGATTTCATCACTGGGGAATTACTATATCTTAACTGCCAACTCATTGAGACTCCTCACCAGTCAAGTCGGCACAAAACCTTAACTATCACAATCCATCCCTTGTCAACTTGATACTTGTACTATCTCCTTAAGTCATATAAATAACCTCTAAATAAAGACAATTATGAAATCACATGTGCACCTAACATGATACAACTAAAATATACAATCCAAAATGCACTGACCCTTCATTTACATTTTATATTTCACAAATGAACAAAGCAAAAATATTTTATGCGAATATACAAAGAAAAACTACTCATAATAATTACAGCCTTCATTTCTGCAACCAGTCACATGGTCATAGCAGGTATGTAAAACTACCTTCTTCCACTACCCATTCCATTTGCCCTTAGCAAGCACCTCAGCTGGCTGTGATTGTTTGCCTGGTGAAGTGATCCCAACCTTCATTCCTGGAGGGTCTGGGTCATTAACATTCATATTGGAATGGGGTTGCTATAATTTGCCATTAACTTTAAGCACAAGGCATGGTAGTATTAAGAGACATCCTAAGAAATCTGAATTTCACATATATTCTTCTTTGTAGCCATTATATAATGTCAATCCAATTTCGCCTTGGTAGTCAGAATCAATCACACCACTCAATACAGTAACTTTGCCTACTGATACAAAGCTATGAGAAGCCCAAAGTGGCCAGGTGCATTCTTAACTTCCAGCTCAATGGAATCAGTGTTGTTTCTCCAGGCGAGAGTCCTCCTCCCTTTGGAACTAAAACATCCAGACCCTAAAAGCATAGGATCATAGGGACAGGAAGTAAACATTTTCAAACAGGTCACTAAGGATAATAATGAGTGGTGACATTCCCATTCCCAAACCCATGAATTCTGGCTACTAGAGAAGCAACATTTTATATTGGATGCTGGTTAAAGAATATAAAGCCTTCTGGAGAACATTGCCCCAATTCTGCAAGGTATTATCACCTAGTTGGCACTGTAATTTTGTCTTTAAAAGTCCATCCCATCATTCAATCAAGTCAGTTATTTCAGGATGATGAGCATAATTAAGACCAATGAATTCTATGAACATGGGCCCATTGCTGCTCATCATTTGCTGTGAAGTGAGTCCCTTGATCTGAAATGATGCTGTGTGGGATACCATAATGGTGATAAGGAATTCTGAAAGTCCATAGATAGTCATTTTGGCAGAAGCATTGTATGCTGGAAAGGCAGGCTGCTGACAACTCCCAGGACTGGCAGGTAATAGCACAAACCACAGATGCAAGTCCAAAGAGACGGAGGTCTGAGAATGGGCTATATGCAAGATCCAGTCCCAGAAGAGAGCAAATCAACTTTGCCGGACTGTCCAATATATTGGAATCAGGTCACACTCCTGAGGAAGCCAAATGACAGAAAATCCTGCCCCAGTCAAGTTGACACAAAACCTAAACAATCACATGCTTTTATTTGTAGATGGCTCTATTTGAAACTGAATCCTAACTCTTAGTATCAGGCCAGTTATACTATTATAACATTTACTAAGTCCTTGAAAGCCAGCCACCCCCTGAAGTTTTCTTTGCCAAGCAAGCTGAATTAATTGCTCTTAAGAGAGTTTGCAAACTTACTAAAGGAAAGTCCATTAATGCTTATATGAATTCTAAATATGAGGGTGGAAATGGAATTGAAAAATAATGGAATTTATCTATGTAATTTTAAAGTCCCTTCATATGCTTTCAGAGTGATTCATGATTTTGACATGTTATGGAAACAGTGAAGATTTTTTAAACTCTTCTGGTCACACTATTAAGAATGGGGCTTTAGTATCTGATCTTTTAGCTGTCTTATTGCTCCCTTCTGAAATCAGTGTAATCAAAATACAAGCACACCAGGGAGTGATAGAAATTAAAGAAACTGAAAGAAATAAGCTTGTTGATTCAGCTTTAAACAGGTTGCTTCCCAAATCATTGTTGCCCCTATCATAGCAAAGTAATTACAAAAGGTCCGTTAGAAGAACTAATAAAGAATTGTTGTCATGAAAATTTTAGTGTTTTTAAGCCACTACTTGTAACATCAAAAACTGGACCAGTCACATCAAAATGAAACTTGGAGAAAGACACATTATAATCAAGACACTGATATTGAATTATGGTTAGGGCCTGATGCTAAAATTGTTCTCCCTAAACTTTTTTTTTTTAATGTTTTATTGTGAACTATATAATAGTTTACATGGGAGAACATTAGTTTTACATTCATTCTATCGTATATTGTTTCATTGCCATGGTTCCAATCCCCTCCATGCATCATCAACCAACCAAAGGGAATACCCTGCAAGCCTGCCCCGTATATTACTTCCCCCCACCACCCCAGTCTTCAGCACACAGTCACTCTCCCTCTCTTCTCCCTAAACTTTTACATGTCCTTTTGATGAAGACCCTACACGAAGACTCATCTTGTCATGGATTGAATTATGCCCCCACAAAATATATGTCAACATGACTGGGACATAGTCTCAGTAGTTTGGCAATTATGTAATAATGTAATCATCCTTCATGATGTTATCAGCCAATCAGTTGTAAGAAAATTAGTGTGAGATACACCACACTTATTCAGGTCATAGTTATGATCCAATGTAAGGGGAGCTTAACAGGAGTGTGGCCTTCACCACCTTTTATCTAACAGAACAAAACACTGTTCCATCCTGCACAATCCTAACAATTGGTATGTTTGAGCCCATTGTTGCTGCCACTGTGTCAATCCATCTTGTTGGGGTATACCTCGTTTTCACAATCTTACACTTTCCCAAGCATGATATTCTTTTCTAGGGACTGGTCACTCCAGACAATATATCTAAAGTACAAGAGACAAAGTCTGGCCATCCTTGCTTATAAGGAGCATTATGGTTGTTCTGCTACCAGGGTAGATTTATTTGTTTTTCTGCCACTCCATTAGTACTTTCAATATTTTTCACCAACACTATGATTTGAATGCATCAATTCTTCTACTGTTTTCCCTATTCATTTTACAATTTTCATAATTCAATCCATGAGAAAATGAAGTGATTGGAAAAACCATGGCTTGGTCAGAATCACCTTAGTTCTTCAACTGACTTCTTTGTTCTTGTGCAGCAGATTTGCCTAATGTAAAATGATTTCTTGACTGCTGCTTCCATGGGCGTTGATTATGAATCCATACAAAATGAAGTATTTGACTACTTTAATCTTTTCTCCATTTATCATGGTGTTATTTATTGGTTCACTTGTAAGGATTTTTGTTTCTCTACATTGAGTTACATTCCATACTGTAGTGACTGATTTTCATCAATAAATATTTCAAGTCCTCTCCTTCACTTTTAGCATGGAAGGTTGTGTCATCTGTATATCTCAGATGATTAATGACACTTCCTCCAATCCTGATGCCAAGTTCTTCTTCATATAATTCAGCTTCTTGGGTTATTTGCTCAGTATACAAATTGAATAAGTATGGTAAAAGGATACAGCTTTAATGCCCACCTTTACTGGTTTTAAATTATTCAATCTCCCCTTGTTCTGTTCTAATGACTGCCTCTTCATCTATGTACAGCTTTCTCATGAGCACAAATCAGTGTTCTGGAATACCCATCCTTCACAATGTTATCCATAGTTTGTTATGCTCCACATAGTCAAATAGCTTCACATAGTCAATAAAGCAAAGGAAACATCTTTCTGGTATTCTCTGTTTTCAGCCAAGATCCATGATGTCAGCAATGATATCGGTCATTCCATGTCCTTTTCTCGATCTGATTTGAATTTCTGGCAGCATCCTGTTGATGTACTGCTGCAATCATTACATGAATTATTTTTAGCAAACCTTGACTTGTGTGTGATGTTATTATTGTCCAATGATTTCCACATTCTGTTGGAATGGGCACAAATGTGGATGTCTTCCAATTGGTTAACCAGGTAGTTGTCTTCCAAATTTCTTGGGGTAGATGAGTGTGTGCCTCCAGTGCTGCGTCAGTTTGTTGAAACATTCTAATTTGCACTGTCAGTTCCTGGAGCCTTGTGTGTTTTTTTGCCAATGCCTCCAGAGCTGCTTGGATTTGTTCCTTTATTTCCACTGGTTCTTGATCACATTTTACCTCTTGAAATGACTGGACATCAACCAACTCTTTTTGGTACAGTGACTCTTCTTTTGATATTTCCAGTGTCATTCAGTATTTTGTCTAAAAGATTCTTCAGTATTACAAGTTAAGGCTTGAACATTTTCTTCATTTCCTTCTGCTTGAGAAACACTAAGTATGTTCTTCCCCTTTTGTTTTCTGACTCCAGGTCTTTACACATTTCATTATACTATTTGGTACTGTCTTCTTGAGCTGCCCTTTGAAATTTTCTTTTCAGCTCTTTTATTTGCTTATTTCTTCCATTCAGTTTAGCTTCTCTATGCTCAACAGCAAGTTTCAAAATCTCTTCTGAGGTCTACTTTGGTGTTTTCTTTCTGTCCTTTTTTTCCCCTCTCCTGTCTTTTTACTAACCTTTTGCTTTATCATGTTCTTGATATCATCCCACAACTCTTCTGGTGATCGGTCATTGTGTCTAATGCATCAAATCTGTTCTTGTGAAGGTCTCTAAATTCAGGTGGGATATACTAAAGGTCATATTTTGGCTCTCATAGACTTGTTTTCATTTTCTTCAGCTTTGGCTGAACTTGCATACTTGTATACTTGACTGCAAAGCCCCTGGCTTTGTTTGTCTGATGATATTGAGCTTCTCCACTGTCTCTCCACACAGATGTAGTCAATTTGATTCCAGTGTATTCAATCTGAAGAAGTCCAGGTATATAGTTGCTGAAAAACAACTTTTTATGTTGTTGAAAAAAAGATATTTGCAATGAATAAGATACTGATCTTGCAAAATTCTATCTCCAGTATTGTTTTAATCTCCAAAGCCATATTTTCCAACTATGGGTCCTTCTGTTTTATTTCCAACTTTTACATTCCATTCATCAGTAATTATCGATATAGTTTGATTACATGTTTGAATATTTTCAGAATGAAGAAGTTGATAGAATTCTTGAATTTTGTCATCATTGGCTTTAGTGATTGGTGTGCACATTTGAATAATCATGATGTTAACTGGTTTTGCTTGTAGGAGAAAGGGTATAATCCTATCACAGACAGCATTATACCTTCAGCTAGATCTTAAAATGTTCTTTTTGATGATGAACGATATGCTAGGTGCCAGTGAACCCTGTAGTTCACTGGTGCCTAGCATATCAATCACTATGTGTACCAATTCATTTTGACAACTTCCAATGCTCCTAGATTCACACTACATACATTCCATATCCCGATTATTATTCCTCATTTTGAGTTGTGCTCCATCAGCATATGAAGGTCCTGAAAGCTTTGTTCCATTCACATCTTTATGGTCAACTCTTCTTTGATGGGGCAGCTTTTTCCCAGTCATATTTTGTGTGCCTTTCATTTTCTGGAGAATGTATCTGTCAACATTCCACAGTTATTCATGATGTTTTCATCTTCAGGTACTGTATCTGACAATGTTCCAGTGGCTAATCATTTTTCTTAGTCTCTGCTGAAACCTGGCTATCGTGGTTGAACCTGCTGGTATACCAGTGGTATAGCTTCCAGCATAACAACAACACACAAGATACCACAGTATGACAAACCAAAAGACAAGTTGTGGAGCAAAAAAAACAATGCCATAATAAAAACCAACTTGGTAAGCTTTCTGAATCCTTATTGGAATAAAAGTTAACCCTTTAGTCCTTATGAATTTGATAAGTGCTCCTGTTTTGGCTATCTAGTGCTACTATAAGAGAAATAACACAATTGGATGACTTTAATAAACAGAAATTTATTCTCTCACAGTTTCAGGAGGCTAGATGTCAAAATTCATGGGGCTGTCTCTAGGGGAAGGCTTTCTTTTACTCTTGGCTCTGGGGAAATGTCCTTATCTCCTTTTAATGTCTGTGGTCACAGCATCCATTGAAAATCTCCATGTCTCTTCATTAATCTTCAGGTAGATCTAGGAAGTTCTCAGCACAGGGACCCACGGGCCAATGATGTGATCCATTCCTGGCAGTACTGAGGTCCCTCTCTTTCTGCTTGCTTTGCTCTCTTTTTATCTCTTGTAATGGGTGATGTAAAAGGTGATGCATGCCACGTCCCAGGGAAAGTCCCTTTACATTGGATGTTGCATCCCATGATAGTCTCCCTAAAACTGATTGGCTTTTCACTTCACATCAAATAATACGGGATGGTTACATAACTGCCAAATTACATCATTACACAATTGCTAAACCACTGAGAATCATGTCCCAACCAAATTGACATGTATTTTGGGAGGACACAATTCAATCTGGGGCAACTCCCTTTGAGTCTCATAAACTTACTCCTCAAGACATAATTTCTAGAAGACCTAGGATACTTCCCTACATTTCCTGTACTGACCCTAACTTAGCACAACTTGAGTTACTGAGATATTGTCAATCTTTAATGTAGTACTCTAAGACACATTTCTTGTAAATTAAAGAAAGTTTTGTGGAACAAAAGCCTAATTTACCTTCTTTACTTAATAATACTGCTTTTGGAGACTATGGTTATTGGAAAGGACCCCAATTAAAAGATTCTTTAGATTCTCACTGGAAAGAACTATGTTTATTTCTTGTAACTAACGCCTGTGCAATGAAAATGGAAGACATTCACCCAAGGATTCACTTATCACAGCTGAGGGAAAGCTAAAACATCTATTTGAACTTGTCAATTGGCAGGACACTTGTAATTCAGACTAAAGCACACTAGTAGCCAGAAGTAGATGACTTCAAGGGTAGACAGATAAACCCAAGAGCACAGAACAGACCTCGAAAGCCACTGAACTTTTTGGACTGTTTCTTAGCTATTGCTTTTCTAATGGTTTTAACTATTACATTATAGTCTTGTGGTTATTTCTTGGTGTTTCTGGTAATTATCAAATCTAACTTCATTAAGAAGTACTTTTCCTTCAAATTGTTGCACTTTGCCTAACATTTATAACCTTTGAGAAAGTTTTACTTTACTGGCTTGGGTTCATCTCTTGGTAAATTTACTAGAAGAACTTGTTTTATAATTAGTAATTTGCCCTTTACTTTTAATTAGCCTTTCTCCTTGGTTGGTTGGTTGGTTATGTGCTGTGGAGTCGGTTCCGACTCACAGGGTTTCCGAAGCTATAAATCTTTACGGGAGCAGAAAGCCTCATCTTTCTCCTGCGGAACAGCTGGTAGTTTTGAACTGTTGACTTTGTGGTTCGCAGCCTGATTCGTAGCCACTACGCTACCAGAGCTCCTTGCCTTTCTCCTTAGTAAAACTTAAAATAAGTATTCTGTTTCTTATAACCATTGCTGATGAAAACACCTCTATCAAATTATCTCAGTCGGTGGCTAGTATTGATAATTTAACTGAATATTGGATATACCACCCTTGTGAGTTCATACATGAATATTCTGATCTCTTTGTTGTACCTGTTTTAGATTACCAGGTCATACCTAACTTCATCATTGATTTAAAGAATAAAAAACAAACAAACAATAATTTAAATAGATCATTGGTATTAAATTATGGCCACTTCCATAATTATCATTCTGTCTATGAGCACCTTGTTTTAATTTTACTCATGCCTGGGTAGATGCCAATGAATGCTTTGTCCCTCCTGAATGATGCACACTTTGTATTGGCAATTTCCAGCATTATTCCTCATTAGTACGTAGCTTGTTGAAAGTTAACAAACTCTCCCAGTTTGTGCCAGCTTTTAAAATCACCTAGAATTTGGAGAATTATCATTCATGACTGCAGACTGGCTGAAAAAAGTGAATCAGTCCATTCCAATCCCTAAAAAGCAAACCAGGAGAAGTATGTTATGTGTCCAATCTGATTATGTGTTTCTATGTGAGAAACAGACCATTTAAGGACAAATTACAATGACTACATTACACTTGTGCCTTACTATGTTCATTGTTATTGTTAAGTGCCATCAAGTTGGTTGCAACTGATAGCGACACTGTATAGGATTTGTAAGGAGCAGTTGGTGAGTTTGAACTGTCAACCTTGAATTTCAAACTGACCTTGCAGTCCAGTGTTTACCCTATAGTGCTGTACCAGAACTCCTTTACCATGTTTAGATGGTTGGAATACGTGGGACCAATGCACTCTGGGCACCCCTGGAATTCCCTTAAGTACTCATTCATATAATGGTAGCTTACAATGAAGTGCTGTTGTTGTTGTTGTTAAGTGCTGTTGAGTTGGCCACAACTCATAGGGTTTCTGAAGAGTGACTGGTATTTTTCAATCATTGACTTTGCAGTTAGCAGTCTGGTACTTAAACTACAGTGCCCCACCAAGACCCTCTTTTAATCATAGTACTTATTATTATGTTGTTGACTTTATGGCTAGCAGTCAGGGTGAATTGATCATGGTTGGGGATTGTTGTTAAGTGCTGTGGAGTTGGTTCTGACTCAGAGTGACCCTGTATAGAGTTTCCAAGGCTTTAAATCTTTGCAGAAGCAAAATGCCTCATCTTTCTCTCACGGAGCTCTGACAGTCTCAAATGGCAGACCTTGTGGCTTGCAGTCCAGTATTTATCATACGGAGCCACTACACTCCCATGGTTAGGGATAGTAACTTGAAATTACTACCCATAAACAAGAGAGAACTTGTCTTCTCTGATAATCCCATTACTGATAGGCCTGAATGGAGTTGGGCATTTCTTTGGACATTTGTCCCTATTTATAATATATTCCAGAGTTCTGATGTGGTGCTGTAGGGTAATGCACTGGACTGTAAGTTAGGTTTGAACTGCAAGGTCAGCAGTTCAAGCTTACCAGCCACTCCTTGGAAACTCTATATATGGTTGCTATGAGTCAGAACCAACTCGATGGCAATTAAAAACAACGATATATTCCAATAAGAAAATATTTTGCAATTTGCCTGCTGTCATGACTCAAATTGCTGACAATGTTGCTGATGGAATAGCAGTTCAGCAGAAATCCTTAGACTCTCTTGCCAACATTGCCTTAGGTAACAGAATAGCTCTTAATTTTCTCCTAGCTCAACAAAGAGGAGTTTGTGCTATTGCCAACACCTCCTGTTGTTCATGGATAAATACCTCTGGACAAGTAAAACAAGATAACACTAATGTTATTCCTCCCATGATCATTCTTTCCTTCTTTGATATTTTAAGCTAGTGTCTACAAAGTACCGGATCTTGTTAATGTTCTTTTTAAACTATTTTGTTTATTCCCTTAAATCACTGTTGTTAAGTGTTGTCGAGTTGGTTCCAACTCATAGTGACACTGTATAGGGCTTCCAAGGAGTAGCTGGTGGATTTGAGTCACCAACCTTGCAGTTGTGCTTATCCTATAGCGTTATACCAGGATCCCCTTTTAATTGTAATATATATTATTATGTTGTTGTTGTTAAAGTGCAGTTGAGTCTGTACCAACTCATTGCAACTTGTGTAGGGTCTGGTGTGTTTGAACCACCGACCTTACAGTTAGCAGTCCAGTGATTATCCTACAGTGCCATACCTTATTAAATGTATTATGCACTGCAGCCAACCCTTGAACTGTTAGTCATGCAACCAGTCATATATTTAGAAGAAATTCATTTTATCATGAAGAATGAATTTTAGTTCAGAGCCTTTTTAGAAATGTCAAGGTATTCCTCTAATGTGATCTTGTCTGCAATACTTTCCCCAACCAGACTTAACACACCCGAAAGATGAGCCCTAAAGCTATGGCAAAGTGAGGAAGAAAACGAACCCAATAACCCTAAGGTATAATATAATGTCAACATTTTGGACCTTCAATATACATATAACCCTTGAAGAAGGAAGGTAACTCCATTGTGGGCGATAGCCTGAGTGGTCTGTGTCCCCTAGAGGTGACTTGATCAAAAGCAGGAAGTGTATTAGCAGACTCCAAAATATGAGGCACCTGGCAAAGCTAGAATAGCTAACCCAGACAAATCAGACTGCATTTTGATTCACTCACTAAAACCTTGGCTCTATTCCTGTTTATCACATGACTCTTTGCTTATCTGTAATTTATGGTTGAAACAGAGCCTATTATTTTAAGATAAGGAGGAAGGGACCAGATATACATTGTTACAGAAAGTTTACCCAGATGTTCTCAGAAGAATGATTTGTTCAGAATGTCCCAGGATGTCAAAAAAATCAAATTACCAGTGTGAAGACTGTTAAGAAAGAGTGTGGTCTGACAGCCCCTTTGTGGTTTTTGCCATGCACTCCTCTCACGCCTATAAGCACTTATCCTTTATTTACACCAATGTATTAAAAGCATCACTAACCGTCCATACTTTGGAACATTATTGTACTCTGTTTGAGTGTAACAGTGGCTTCTGATTTGCTTATCTCTCTATTCCTAAATAAAACTCTTCACTTTCACTTTTAACAGATTGTAGACCTGGTGTTTCTTCTTCATTGTTTAGTTAAAACCAAGGTACCAATACTGTTTTATTGGTTGTAACAAATGGACTACAGGAATGCAAGATGCTAATGACAGGAAAAACAGCATCTGGGGACCCCGGAAACTGTACTCTCGTACAATTTTGTTCTGTAAAACTACTATAAAAATAGTTTTGTGTTTTTTTTTAATGCCTTGACTGTGGTGGGGAATATGCTGTAGTGAGGGAGGGACTCTAAAGATCTAGTTGGGGGAGGGGCATTAAAGTCATTTGCATCAGAAATACAGTCATTAATGCTCCAGACTTATATCTCAAGATTTTGCAGCATGGTGGTCCATGAGTTGAAGAGAACCAGCCATTATCTTGCCAGACCCAAATACCCAGTTTTACTGAACTTTTATTGAGTTTATTTGTGGGATGCATGACAGGAAGTCTTTCAACCATTAGTAAGAAAAAAAAAATCATTTTCACAGTCACTTTGGCACACACGAATGTTGTTTCAAAAAAAAAAAAATCAGAAAAGCAACAACAATGGAACCTATATAACACGTCATTAAATACATACAAAACACTAATAAAATATCCCTGATAAACCAAAGTGCATATAGACAGCACAATGCCCAGGACTGGATTGCACCTTCCCCGGAGTCATACGAGTCCCTCACATGGCCTGGTCCACGTTAGAAGTTAACAGTCGTGAGGATTAGTATGCAGTTACACACCGAGTATTTACATAACAGTAATTAGTGCCGTGTGGGGGTGGGGTGGGTTAGGGAGGATGGTAAGGGGATGATCAGGCTGGTGCAGCAAGAGGTCCAGCAGGGATGACATATTTACTGATAGGAGGCTGCTGGGGGGAAGGAGGCCTGTGGCGACTGAAGGAATGACAGGTCAGAAGTGCTACATTGGTTACAGCTAAGGGCCCAGGCGAGTCACCCTCCCCACATAAGGCAGCGCCATTGGAACCTTGGAAGCTCCACAAAACAGTCAGCGCCGACTAGCCCTGGGACACCCAGAGCTTTCTCAGAGATGGGCTTAGTGAGGGAGTCTAAGTCTCGGCCCAGCCCACTCAGTGGAATGACAAAGGCTGTGTGGACTTGGAAACTTTGTCCTAAAAGGCGGATACACTGGACCGTTCCCCAAACCTTTGCTGCCTCCCTCCTACCCAAATCATGTCTTGCTCACTCCAAGTCCCTCCTCTGACTCTGGAGCGAGCGCTCAATCTTGTTACCTTTCAACTTTAAGGCATTTTCTACATAGTTTTTCTAAGCAAAAAAGCAATAAAAATTGAGGTAATTCTGTAGTTGTTCACACTGGAAGGTGAGCCACATCCAGATGAGACAAGCTCTCACTCGCTCTTGAAACCCTATGGATGGGATCAATGTGCGCATGATGAGGAAAGGCCATTGGGCTAATGGACAGAGAGTGGAAGTGGTGGCATGTCCCCGATGTCCCACTGGAGGCACAGGTCCCCCTGCCTCCTCCATTTGATGCAAACCCCTGAAAGGACAGGGAGCCGCAGCCAAGGGGCTGTGTAAGTGGACACAAAGGCCAGACAGAAGCAGGCCACAGTTTCACGAGTCAGAAAGAAACACAGCATTGAGTCAGCAGCAGCAGCAACAGCAGTGGCAGCACAGGGAAGCCCCCAACACACTGCCAGAAATCCGGGATGGGGTCACCTGGCAAGTCAATGCACAACTGCATGCCCCGAGATTCCCTTTGGCCTTGCCTTGATAGGTTGGCTTTTGTAAGGGGAGAGGGCAGCTTCCCGTTGTGAAATGCAGCTTCAGCCTGAAGGGATGTAGTCCCACAAGGCGGTCACCATAGCGAAAGGGTAACATTCGCACTCGTGCCTTGGGCACCTCCAGCACCATGACGGATCTTTGCCCCTTTACAAGCCATCCCTGCCCAGGTCCCAGAACCTCATGAGAAGCCAGTGTCCCTAGGCCCGGCCTCGACCAGGAGCCTGCCCTGTGGGAGCCAGCCCTGCCACTAGGCACAAGCTCCCAAGGAGATAGCCGAGCACTGAGGCTCGGGAGGAAACAGATTCACCCGAGAAAGAACTCAGGAAAAGTCAGGGGAGTTTTCCATAGAAAGAGAGAACAGTAGCCCAAGGCAAGCTCCATAGGGTGTAGGGCATGCGTGGTAGGAGGGCAGAGGCAGAGTTATAAACGGGCCGGTTACTTGACGAGGTCTTGGCAATGGGTGCATCAGGATCCGGGCGGGACAGCCACTGAACCACGTAGTTTTTCTTGGAAGGGTCAGAGATGTTTCCTGGAGGGAAGAGAACAAGGTTGCAGCAGCTGGCGCAGAATGCCGGTCCTCCCCACTCAGGCTGAGCTGCCCCACATCTCCCAGAGCCCTGGGATGGTACCCACCTCCTGAGTGGCATCCAGGTCCTTCCTCACAGTCATCTCCAGCCTTCTACCTCTCAACGTCTAGTGTAGCTGAACCCCAGGTCTCTCACTGCCCCATATGCCTTTCTCAGCTACCCTGCTCTCCACACTCTCTACCCAGTGACCCCATCTCTAAGCAACACCCTGACTGTCCATCAGGGACACCAGGGTAGAGCAGCATGGTTGGAGACTGTGAGAACTCTGGGTCCAAGCAGGTTGGTGTAAATCCTAGATCTACCCTTTGGCTTTCAGCTGTAGGAGAGAGATCTGATCGCATCCTCACCAACAGCTTCTTTTACTCTGTGTAACGTCTTGAGCTGCTGCAGGGACCAAAGGAGGTGATGCAGCTATAGGCAGGCATCTGTACTCAGGGTCGGTCTGTCCTTCAGTTTAGTACTACTGTGCTTGCACTTTGAGTCTGAGCCTGTCTCTAAACTGACAGCAGGTACCAAGCTGAGCAGGGCCATCTCCATTGCCTTCACTGGTCCCAAGATTATGCATGGAAATATCCATTCTTTCTGCTTGTTGTTGATGTTAAGTGCCATCAAGTCAGTTCTGACTCATAGCGACCCTGTGTGGGGTTTCCAAGAAGCCGCTGGTAGTTTTGAACTGCCAACCACGTGGCTAGCAGTCTGGTGCTATCCTTCTGAGCTCCACCCACCAAAGGACCCAGCCCTGACCCCAGGGTGTCTGGATTCTCCTTCAAGTTCACAGATGCCCAGTTCTTCCAGTTGAATAGAAGAGTTGTAGGTGCCTAAATCAACCTCTCTTTCCCATGAGTCAGCTGTGTATCTGGGGCCCAAGGCAGCAGAACACTTACGCGGACAAGGGCCAAGCCTACAGATTCGAGCTGTCTCTGGCCGCTCTTCTTGGCAGTTGCCAAAGTTGTCATCTAAGGTTCGACAGAGGACTGGCCTCTCCTGGGTGCCATTCCCGCAGGTCACTGAGCACTGTGGGTGGGGAGAGGTAACCAATTAAGAGTTATCCCTATGTGAGGTTGCCAGCCTGGAAAAGCTGGACCAGGCCATGTGGAAGTGATGAAGAACAGCTGATGGGAGGCCTGCCCTGCCTAATCTTAAACCTGGGCAGTTTCCTTAACCTCCTGGGCTCTTAAGAGGGAACACTCATGCTCTTTCTCTGAGTTATTGTGAGGTTAGAGAGTAAATACATGGTGCCTGGCACAAGGCCTGGCGCTTCTAGGCTCTTTGTCACAGTGGCCACCAGAAGAACTCTGACCAAACCTACGACCAAACATAAAGCTCTACCAACTGTGCTTTCACTGTCCCCAGTCCCTGGAACTTTCTCTGTCTTACCACATGATGGAGGGTTCAAGGAGCAGCCAGAGCTAGAGTCCAAGCATGGCTCATAGTTTGGTCCAGCCCTGACTCAAGTTCTTCTTTTATGTGCAGGTGAGGTTTCATTCAGAAAAACTCTCAATTAATTCAGAAAGCTCTGGGTTACTCAAACCTTGCACCTTCCCAAGAAAGACCTGTTTACAGAACTAGCTCTTGGCTACCTTCCAGGAAATGAATTCTTGGAATACTAGATTCTGTGAGATGTGATTTTGCATGCCTGAGGCCTTGAACCCGCTGGACCAGTTTGTCTGGATAGCATATACTAACAATGGCATTGATGGTGAACACCTGCTTTCTTTCTGGGGTTCTCTGCAGCTGCGGTTAGTCAAGCAGGTGCTATATGCCTATGTGACCCTTAACAAGTCTTAGATGTCCAGGTGAGCTTCCCTGGTTGCCTACACTTTGCATGTGCTGCCATGTGTCACTGCTGGAGGAATTAAGCATGTCCCTGTGACTCCACTGGGAGGGGGCACTTGGAAACTTGCACCTAGTTTCCTCTGAATTTTGTCCCATGTGACTTTTCCCTTTACTATATCCACTCCGTATCCTTTTGGTATAATAAAAACTGTAACTGTGAGGAAAGCAGGGTCCCTAGGTGGTGTAGTTAATGCACTCAGCTGTTAATTAAAAGGCTGTAGCTCAGAGGAAAGGCCTAGATGTTTACTTTTGAAAAATCAATGGAGCACAATTCTTCCCTGATACACTCTCCATGAACTGACTCGATGACAACTACAGACTATAACAACTTACGAGTTCTATGTGTCCCTCTAGTGAATTATGAGTCAGAGGGCAGACTTAGGGGGCTCCAACATACCAGGTCTGTGAGCTGGATGTTAAGCCAATATCAATTCTAACTTTGACCTGGACTTGGCTGTTGCTCAGCCTATGACCCTATTACTGTCCCTTCAGCCCCTCAATCTGGCCTCACTATTCTGTCCAGCCTCAGTCTAGGTACTCCCTTGCTCATCTCTGCTCTTGTAAGCTGGGGGTGACCTTCTGGACTGCACTTCCAGCCTCTGAGTTGAAGACCTCAGGCCTGCCCCAGCACACATTGGCCCTGAGAATTCCATCATGCCTTGGAGCCCAGGCTGCCCTCAGTTTCCTGAGGTGCCCTGTGTAGTGAACACAGTATCGACTAGAACTAAGAGCCCATTCCACCTGGCTTCTCAACATGGCACTGACCACCCTCTGGTACCCTGAAAGCATGGAGATGTGGCCCCAGACAGCAGCTCTGTCCAGGCTCTGTGCCAAAATGACCATCCTGACCACCCCGGGCCCACCCGAGCTCTTTTGGGGGTTCAGGAACCAAGGATTTGGGGCCTGCTTACCTGGGACCAGGGTCCAGCCCGCCAGCGGCCAGGGCAGAGCTCACGGTTGCAGGCCCGGCGGCCCTCAGGTCTGGCATCATTGCAGTGCTTGGTGTGCACAGAGCGGTTGGTGTTGTCGTGCAGAGGTTGGATGCAACGCACGGAGCGGGATTGCATGCCCATCCGCCCACAGCTCTGGCTACATGGCTCCCACTCGCCTGTCACCCATCTGTCAGGGCAGAGCAACTCAGTCAGGGTCAGCCAGGTCACACTCCAGAGCCACAGAGAGAAGGTGATTTGCTCACCTTTCCTAGTTCTCACAAGGTGTGGAGTACACTGCACCCCTACACAGAGGGGAGACTAAGACTCAGTTGTCCCAGGACCTGTGGATTATGAATCTGGAGGTCCACCCTAGGAAACCCTAGTGAGGAACGCTTCCTGCAAGCCCTGTCCTCTGGGTTCATCTTCTGCTGACGTCACGGACCCTTCTGGACTGAATGTGGATGCCCTCAGCTTCCCAGCCCCCAGAGCCTCACCTGCCTATTTATCAACCCTCTTCCCTGCTCAGTGTTGTGAAAGGAAACTGGACCCAGAAATGCAGTCCTGACTGCTAAGCAAAGGGCTGAAGATCCAGGCCACAGTTGCCTCATGAACTGCTTAGGAAACACCATCCAGCACAGGATGGTGAGCAAGTCCTCCTGATCCCCTCTGAGGCTCAGGTTCCACACTGAGCAATCCCATCAGTTGGTTGTCATTTCTAATATGCACATCACTGCTTGTTGGGTAGCAAGGCTGAACTGCGACACTTCTTAAAACAAGTTTGACTGTGAAGCATGATATGTGAGAAACGAGCCCCTCAAATGCCTCAGGGTGCCCATCTTAGAGCCTTTCATCTCCCTTCACAAGAGCCCTTTGGCTCTACCCCAGGCAGAGCCCTCTGGGACCCAGGCAGGTAGGGGAGACTCAGCACTCACATGGGTTGGGAGCACTCTTCTGGGTTGCAAGCGCGGCGAATAGCTTTGGGTTTCTCCACAGCATCACAGAAGCTTCGGTGAACCATCTTGTGATCTAGCTTCCTGCGGCAACCATACTTGGTGAATTGTGATCCTGAAGACAGAGAGTATGGGAGCTAGACCAGGCAGCGAGACCCCTGCTCTGGACGCAGAGAGTTCCCTTGCTCCCTAGATCTGCTGATTCCCTCCCTTCTTGAAGGTTACACAAAGGGCCGGTTGAGTATGAGTTGCCTCTGCCTGAAGCTAAGAGCTGGAGTGTGAGTATGGAAGGAACTAACTTCTTCCCCTTCACTGATTTCCTGCACAGCCCACGAGGCTCCATATCCTCTCATAGATCTTGGTTAGCTAGTGCATCTTAAATTAATATGGATAGATGGTCTTAGTGGAGCAGGAGCTGTGTGAACACTGGGGAACAAGGCCCACACAGCACCTTTCCCCATAGTCTAAAGTGCTGATTCTCCACCGACGGTGGTTTGTCCCTCCAAAGGCCATTTGACAATATCTGGGGCATTTTTGGTTGCCACAGTAGTTGGTTGTATTACTGGCATCTAGTGGGTACAGGGTATGGATGGTGTTAAATATAATCCCTGCATAGGACAGGCCCCACAACAAAGGTTTATCCCTCCTCAAATGTTGAGAATGCCTTAGTTGAGAATGCCTTAGTTGACACAGATTATAAGCAGCAGCCCGGCCCTCACTTTCCATGCTCAGCCGTCTCCTCCCACCTTTCTTTCATCAACCCCAGGAACCAGGGTCTCACTGACAACTCAGAACTTCCTGTCCATCTGTGTGTTCACCCAGTCATAAATTCTTTGAGGTTCAGAGCAGGTAGGGCCCCTGGGTGCCAGTCCTGTCCCAAGAATGCCAAGGAGGGTTTCTGAATGAGCAGAGGAAAGGACTCTCTAGCATTGGTCCCACCATCTGTTCCCAGAATGGCCTGAGGTTTGCAGTTCCCCTGCTTCCCCACTGCCTGGTGTCATGAGGACTCCCACCACCCAGCCCTTTCCCCACCCCCATACTGTGCAGGACCCAGCATGTTGACCTCCTCAGTGACCCTATGCCCTTCTTTCAACCTTTGGCATGATGCTTTGACACGTGCCCTTCTTGGCTTCTCCCAGGCCTTGTCCACACAGGCTGGGGGTCTTTCCACCTCCTGCACAGGCACAGAGTCTCCGGCCTTGGCTGCAGTCAGTAGAAGCTTCTATCTGCTCAGGAGGCTCCTTGACTGCTAGCCCTGTGGCCTCTCAGGACCCAATCAGGCTGCTCGCTACTCTGTCCTTGCATCATGCCACCACAGCCCTGCTCGGTGCTACTAAAGGCACAACCCCACCTCCTTTTGGTCACTCTGAGGCCCCATGGCCTAGGGACCCCAATGCTAAGAGCTCTCACCTCCACCACAGGGTTTGGAGCAGGGGGACCACTTCTTCAGAGCCCACTCATAGTTCATGGAGTCCTCTTCCAGGACATTGTTGTCGTCGACGTTGAGGGAGTCCTCATGGATCATGTATTTGTAGGTCAGTGAGATCCGGGTGTCTCCCTGAGGGGTAACCTGAGCCCACCCCAAGACGGTGTGAGTGTTGACTCCATTCTTTGCCCTACTTTGGTGGCCACTTTAGAGCTGAGTCAGAGACCAAGGTCACCCTCCCAAGTGAGCAGGTGGTATCTCCCTCAACATGTCTCCACTCTCCCGAGCTTCCTAATGACCCCTGTTGGTGAAGGACAAGCAGTTTTGTCACCTGTCAGTAGGCAAAGGGGGCTCCACAGGCAGCCTTCCTGTCTGCCTATCTGACTCAGGGCTCTGAGCTGAGGCACAGGCACCCACTGGGCCATCCAGACAGAGCTCGAGAGTATTGTTAGTATGGCTTGTACACTCACAGAGGGCCTCTTTGGGAGCCAGAGAGGTGGTTGCAGATGAGGAAGCACGCCTGGCCCTGGGTCACACCTGTTCTAGAGTTGTCTGCTCATGTATGCAGTTTGGATGTCTAGGTGCTACGAAACCCAATCACAGTGACTCACCATAGGGAGTATGGACATTAAAGGGGACTTTAGCCTTATCTGTGGTGTTTTAATTAATTTATATTTTAAAACAAATAAAATATATTACTTAGGCAATGAACGTTAATTTTTACAAAGTGATTAGCTGATCCAGCCACTCTTAACTGCCTATAATCAAGAGTATTTCCACAGCCCCATACTAACATCTCTTAGACTCAGAAACCTGAGGTACAGTCCTGTTTGGGGGTGAACCCAATTAGGACCTAAGCTAGTTGTCTCCCTTCCTGAGCCCCACTTGTCTGTTTCCTGGTGTTGCAGGGTTTGCACGTGATAACAAATATAAATGAGTGTAACAAACAGTGTCAAGGAGTCCTGGTATGGTGCTGTGGGATAATGCAATGGACTGTAAGTTCACTTTGAACGGCAAGGTTAGTGGTTCAAATTCACCAGCTGTTCCTTGGAAACCCTTTACAGGGTCGCTATGAGTTGGAACTGACACGACAGTACTTCACAACAACAAGGGGGATTAAAACCCTTAGGGTCAGAGTTTGTCCAAGGTCCCCAGGAGTCAGCAGCAGAGCTGAGATCCCTGACTAAGGCCCCATATCTGTTCCTTGCTCTGACATGGAGCTGGAGATCTTGGTCCAAAGGGCAGGCCAGAGGGGTCACTCAGATCATGGCCTGAAGTGTGCCAGAAGGACGGTCCCTCAGAGCCCACCCTGTCCCAGCAGCCACCTGCACTCCTGCCTAGGTAGGTCTGTGCCTCTGGGGGATGGGAGACAGGCATGAATAGGAGCTCACCAGGACAGTAATGGTGCCGTGGAGGGGGCCTATGGTCTGTAGGGTCTCCCGTCCGTCTTCGTCACGGTATTCCCACTCCACACCCATGGCAATGAAGGACTTGGAGTTAGGAGCCACATCATTCTCTTCATTTAAAATGAACTTGCCCGTCTCCAGGTTCTTGACAGCTGAGAAGGCAAAAGGAGCCCACCCCATGGTGACCCAAGGGCAGGATTCAGGCTTCTGTTAGGAGGTCTGGCAGGTTTAGACAGGCAAGAGGAATTCTCAATCTTAAAGCCTTCTAAGACCTAACCTTTAAATGCTGTTATAGCCCAGTATTTTCTAGCTTGACTTGCAGTTCCATTCTCCTGCTCCCTGTCCACCTAAGAACCTCCCTCCACACACCTTCTGAGACCTGTGGCCAGAATAGGTAGGAACCTGCAGGCACACAGAGACCCAGACAGAGGCTTCTGAACAGAGGCCCTCACCTCTCCGGGCTTCTGTCTGCCAGGGATCTGGTCATATCACTGACAGTCCAAATAGCTTCTAGAACCTTGTCCCATCCTCTGTGCTCTACAGGACATAGAGCTCCCTGAATTTGTGTCCTTTGGGGCAGCCAGTGCCCTTTCTGGAATCTGCCCCCGCCAGGCACTGGCTGCCCAGCTCAGCAGATGTATAGGCCTATATAAGGGCACTCATGGGCATGTACAGACTGATGCTCTCCCTCTGAAGCAGCCATCCTGGGCAGGTTGGCAGTGAGGCCTCTCCATGGGGTGTGCAGCATGTGTTAGGTACTAGGGCACAGATTGCTAAGAAACTTGCATGCAGGCTAGGGGGCTTCCTGCCATGGTGGTGAGGATGTTCCAGCTGAAAAGGCTGGGTCTCTCCACCACTTCAGTTGATGTGGCTCCACTCAGGCTCCAGCCTTACTTCTATTGGAGAGGCCTGGCCAGATCAAGAGAGCCACACAGAATGTCTGGTGAACATCCATAGGAGTGTCCAGAAACCTGACGGGTCAGGTCCACTGCCCCAGTACCACCAACTACCTTTTCCCAAAGCATGGAATTCAGGCTCCTGGTGGAAGTCAGAATGATTCTCAGGGGTACAAACCCAGCATGGAAATCATGGATCACAGAGTACAAAAGCCATCCCCTTCACTTGTCTCCGGGGATGCTCTTTCCACATCACAGAGAAAGTCTGGGCTTGGTGCCAGCGGATCTTTAACTCTACCATTTTCTACCTTGAGTCAAAAAACAATATTTGGACAGAAGTGTCTTTTTCTCAGGAATTGATTCTTACATTTACCTTATACTTAAGGCAAGTGGTACTGGTTTTGTATTTAAGTGAGTGAATTAAAGTTTCTGCTTAAAATGAGAATGAAAACTGAGAAAACTCCCTCAGGCATTTGTGGGAGTGTTGGAAGAGGGCATTTGGAAGCCCCTAACCTGCCAGCAGCACTGTGGGTTAATGCACTGGACTGCAAGGTCAGTTTGGACCACAAGGTCGGAGGTTCAAGCTCACCAGCTGCTCCTTGAAAACCCTATACAGGGTTGCTATGATTCAGAACTGACTCAATGGCACTTAACAACAACAACAATCTACCAGTACTGAACTGCAAGATTGGTTTGAAGGGCAAGACCAGTGGTTAAGTTCTACCAGCTACGTCTCGGAAACCCTATAGGGGGTCATTATGAGTCAGAACCAACTCAAAGGCACTTAACAACAACAACCTACTAGCTGCTCCTTGGAAACACTATACAGGAAACACTAGCCATGAGTTGGAGCTGACTCGATGGCACTTAACAACTACAAACCTAGTCTCTAACTTACCTCAAGGAGAAAGATTTACAGCTTCAGAAATTGTATACAGGGTCACAATGAGTCGAAACTGACTTGATGGCACTTAATAACAATAATAACCTAATCTAGCTGCCAGCAACAGTGACCAAGATGGAGCCCAGACTGGAGGGAGAGACTAGTGGTCCGTCCCCATGCTAACATCAGCCTCATGCTAACTTGGAGGGCAGAGCTGGATGCCTTCAGGGAAGAAGTGTGCAGATGGGTGAGGCCACTGAGAGGGGTCCCAGGGCAGACTGAGTGAGCTTATGCCTGGGGACAGGCGCACCCAGAGTTGTTAGATCCTCCAGGTCTTCAAGATGTCAGATATTTGTATTTTATGTGGAATCTCTTGAATTTAAAATTAAACTAACTGACAATATATCTGCACACTGTCTGAATCCATCAGCTGACAGGACTCACTGTCTTCTGACTGAAGTGGCAGAAGAAGGACTTCCCAGGCCCAGCTACCTGCAGATGCTGCCTACCTTCCTATGGGCAGGGTTTTCCCATGGTGAGGACAAGGCTTGAAACTCATGGGCTAGGGAGTCATCAGTTCTATGGATGGGGGACATGGCCTGGACACGTGTCCTTTCCACAGCCACTGTTGGGGAGCCCTCTGATTCCAACCCATGGCCTCTCCACTAACTCCAGAACGGCCCACCAAGTGGGCTGAGTCAGGGGAAGGTGGAGGTGGGGCTAACCTCTGGGCTTTCTGCCCACTCTTGGAAGAGCCACGTCTTGGATACACCAAGCTTCCTGGCATAAAGATAGTTTAATTGTCAGTTGGAAGGGCTGGACCTTCGAGACTCACCCAAATGATGGCTGGTGGTGTCCACCTCCTGGATGAGCAGATGTCTGGCTCCTGTTGGGATCTCGAACATCTTGATGTAGCCACCTTTGTTTGGGTATGGAAATACAAAGGTAAGTAGTACAGAGGCCCACCTGAATGCAGACAAAGCAAGGAGGACCCAGCCCCTTGAAGGCTCTCTGAAGGCCCTGGTATTTCTGGAGTTTGAAGAAACCAACCAGAGGGGCCAGCAGGAAGCTACTGTGTTTTTGTTGGTGCTATAAATAAGTCAGGAAAGCATCTTCCCTTACGTCTTTTGACCAGCTTTAGAATCACATCCTAGACAACCCCTCAGCTCATGGGATTCCTGTGGATGCCTGGAAAGCCCCGTGGGCATGAATCCAAGAGGTCCATGTCTAAGAGGGAGGCCCTCCACAGATTACCCAGTCCCTGTGGCCTTAGCCCTTTAATCTGTAGAAGGAAGATGTGGGACTCGCATGGTGCCATGGAGAGGGTTGGCCCCAGCACCTGATTTCAAGGGTATTCCATGCTACAGGCTCTAAATTAACGTTGCTTTTCCCCACTTTAGAGGAAGATCAGTGCAGGCACAAATGGATTCAGTTGGCTTCTGTGGTCTTAGCAAGAGGACAATGGTCTAGCAGGAGGCCCAACTCAGGGGAGGCTCACCAGAGGACTATTTTCCCAAAGCCTACCTCTGCAGAAACCCCAACTTCCCCAAGCCCATTCTGTGTCCAGAGAAGACAGATCTACTGGCCTGAGGCTGCAGACTGCACTGACTTGCCCAGAGAAATCCTGCTGATAGTTAGCAGTGTTGGGGGGAGAGGAGGGGGTGCGCAGGATTGGTGATAATGGGAGCAAGGGACAGACAGGTGAGGCCAGACGCCCTCAAGGGGTGGTGAAGAGGTACCTTTCTGCAGGCCCCTGCCTCTCAAATAAAAACATCTAAAACCCAGCCCCTGCACCCTATAGGCTAACCTTTACCCTAACCCTGTGACTCCTAAGCCCATTCTCCTTGCTCCCTGTCCCTCAAGTAGCCTGGTTCTAATTGCCCTGACTGAGGAGTCTCCCTTCACACACCCTCCCAGACCTTGGCCCAGAGCAGTTATGAACCTGTAGGCTAACAGAGGCCATGCCACGCACAGGTGCTGCAGGTAGGTGCTCAGGCATTGAAATGGAAGGGCAGGCTCACCATGTTTCTTGGGCGAGCGCGTAAATGTTCCCTTGACCACTTTGCAGTGACTGTTGTCTCCTCCACATACGCCGCATTTGTCCTCCTGCTTGCTGGAGCCGATCACCCCATCACAACCCACCTTCTGCAGGAGTGAGGAGACAGGGAAAACTCAAGATCCCTCCCTCACTCTGGCCCTGGCCTGGCCCTGACCCCAGGATCCCCTAGAATCTCTAGCCCCTATTCTCTCTTGAAGTCCCAAAGTCTGCTCCTCCTTTTCAGCCCTTCAGAATGCAGTGGATGGAGACTGGGCTGGAGGGGGGGGGGGAGGGGGGAATGGGACAAGACAGGCTCCTATGACCTTGGTCACCTCCCCTAGCCATCCCTTCAGTCCTCAGGAAGTGTGGCCATCAGAAAGTTCTGTGCAGCTGGAATAGAGTCCTGTCTCCAGCTCTTCCAGCTGGCTTCACTCAGTTGACCTTTCATGCTCTTTCTGTCCTTACTGCTGTAAATTAAAGGCCCAGTCCCAACACTGCCATTGCCCCGAGGTGCCCTATAGCTCACTCCTCAGAAGGATCCTTTGTAGGGCTCCCCACAAAGCTGAGACCTGAGTCTTCAGTCTTCCTCTACACACTTTATAGGAAACCAATGCCCCCTGTAGTATATCTGAGGCTGTCTGGGCAAGGGACAGCAAGCATTGCTGGGAACATTTCTCTTCAAACATTATTTCAACACTCTCATTCCAGCAGCTAAGAGTAACCACATTTTGGAGACCAAACACCAAGTGAATGGGGACATGCCTGTCTCCAGGGGCCCTTGGAAAAGCAATAGCACATTCAGAATTTTTCATCTCTGGGGCCAGGCAGCATCCATTTCCAGGCCATGGTTGCTCCATGGTGAGAAGTCCGACATGCTGGTGGTATTGGGAACTCCACTGATCCCACTCAAAGTGCAGTGGGGAGGAATCGCCTCGCCTCTAGGCTGCTCTTTCCTCTGCTTGTCCCAGAGTGCTCAACAACATCACAGTTTTCCATCTTGGCTCTGGCTGCCAGGAAGCTCAGAGCGAATTCTCCCCTCCAGATTTCTTCTACTATTACTTCCAGAGAAGCTGACTTTCTTCCCTTTGCTCTCTGATTTTTGACTCTTGTCTTTCAATGACCTTTGGGGGTAGAGCTTCTTGACAATGAAGGGCTACAGAACAATGGTTAAGCCATCACTTTTAAACACATGGGTAGAAGTTTATGACCTTTGGTTTCATGGACCTAGTATTTGTATTTGATCATAAGCTTTTGGAATTATTTTTGGAAGTGAGCAGAGTACAAAACTATCAGTAAAAGGCACACATTCATTTTCATTTTAATGATTTTACCAAATGCAGGCAATATGATAAAAACAAAACAATCCATTGCAGTCAAATCAATTGTGACTCTTAGCAAGGCAGCAGGCTACCAAAACCCAGCCCACTGCCACTGAGCTGACTGTGACTCACAGTGACCCTGTAGAGGGTTTCGGAGACTGTCAGTCTTTACAGGAGCAGATAGCCTCAACTTTCTCCAGTGGAGTGGCTGGTGGGTTTCAATTGTCCACCTTGTAGTTAGCAGTCCAGTGCTTATCTAACAGCACTACCAGGACTCCCTTCTAGGCAAAATAATAGGGAAAAAAAAGAATTGGTCTTTTACGGCATGGAAACCTGAGCTTAAAGCAAGATCAACTGCTTCCCGGCTGTGTGATCTCAGAGGGCGCATTACACAATCCTCTGAGTGTCTCCACATTTGTGATATGTGCAGGAGTTTCTAGAAGGGTGATAAGTAAAACATCAATAAAGGGTATGAAGAGAAGGAGGAGGGTGGGGAAGAAAAGGAGACAAAAGGTGATCAAGAGGAGGAAGACGGAAGGCAAGAAAAGCAGGTTGCAAAGAAGAGGAGAAGGATGCTGAGGAGGAGGAGGAAAACTAGATGAAAGAGAAGAAAGAAGATGAGGAAGAAGAAGAGGAGGAGGAAGAAAAAAAGGAGAAGGAAGAGGAAAGGGAGAGGGAAAATCCCTCTCTTAGGCAAGGTGGTTCCCTCCCTGCTCTACTTTCCTGCAAGTGGGGGAAATTGCCTCTGCTCCAGTCTCTAACCTGGAGGAGGGATTAGTGTTCAGGTTTCTAGTAGTTTCTCTCTCTGTCTGCTTATAAAGCAAACTGGAGGAGGCACAAGTTTCAACAGCAAGGGCATCAGGCTATGCACACTAGACACACAGGGGCAGTGAGGGAAGGGGCGCTCCCTGACTCTGAGCCAGATGTGATGGAAGCCTGCCCAGGTGAGATCATTGGACTTAGCCTAGTATCCACTCTTATTTGGGAGTTCGTCACTGATACATTTCCTCTTCATAAAAAGAGTTAGAGCTAGTTGACACCCAAAGACATAATAAGTGAAAATTCAATGCTTTGCAAAAGCAAGAGGCTATCTGGACATATGAAACAATAAAACAACATGTTCAATTTTAAAATAGTTGCTTTAAGGAGGATTTTGTTCTGTGTTTCATAGAAGGGCAAAAGGAAAACCGAATACATGAACTACTTGATCTGTCAAACTGCGAAGGATCAAATGGACTGCAATCATTTTTCCTTTATTCTAAGACAACTTTATTGTTGTTGAGTGTCATTGAGTCAGTTCTAACTCATGGCGATCCTGTGTAGGTTTTCTGAGAAACAGCTGATGAGTTTGAACCATTGACCTCATGGTTAGCAGTTTACTTTTTCTGAAATAAGAAGTAGCTAGTTATTAGTAAAAAAACGCTTTGCCTGCCACCTAGAGGACTCTCTTTGTCTGGGAACCTGAGGTGGTGTGGCCAAGGCCCAGGCCTAAGTCCAGGCAAGCATTGTTTGTCCCTGGCTTTGTGATCTTCTGTCTTTGGCACGTATCTACTGTCTACTGGCCTTTAGGAGAAACTTTTTAATGAGTAGCATTCTGTAACTGAATTAGGGGATGGGAGTGCAGAGGTGATACTGAGTGTAATCCAATAGAAAATGTCAGGGCAGCCCAGATTCTCCAACTCACCTGAAATCCCACCTTAGATCCTAAAGCGGAACTAAAGGGACCCAGATAACAGGTCAGATTGGGATGCCATGGGTCCCACTGGCTCTGCATGGCTGCTGCCAGCCACCAACAGTGACCGAAGACATGACAGCTTAGATTCCACACCAGAGCAAGTCCAGGGGAAGGAGGTGGTAGCAACTGTGGAGTTTCTGTCATCATGGGGAGAGGGGTATATTTAATAATTTATCTGTTATAAAATCCTATTGATTAGTATCAGGAGAGATGCTAGTTTATTTCCATTTTTCCCTTTTGTATAATTGTGTTTAGATAACATAGTTTGGTAGCATATTTTTACTAGACTGGGGTAGTGTATTGTACCCTTTATTAAAGCAAAGTTACTTAATGTTGTTAAATAGATTCTAACTCCTAGAAGCCCTGTATATAAGGTCTCATAGGCATTAAATATTAGAGGGAGCAGAAATACTAATCTTTCTCCCGAGGAGAGACTGGCGGGCTCAAATTGTGGACCTTGTGGTTGTCAGTCCAGTGTTTGTCGTATAAAACTACATAATGGGCCTCGTTTAATTCTTGGATTCTATTTGATTCCCTGTTCTGTGTGGGTCTTTGTTCAACTCATAGATCTTTTGCTGTAATTCCACTTTTAACCTTACTAAATCATTGTGTTTTGATAGTCTATAATTTTCAGTATCCACTTGAATATTATTTTTGATTCAGTATTAAGAATTTCACATTCATGTGTATTGTTATAAATGATACATTTAATCTCACTGTTGCCCTTTTGGTGTATATTTTTAATCTTTCCTTTCTGTCTCATTTCTTTTTTCTTTTGCAATATGGTCATCATCTATATATGTAAACAAGGAGCTCTGGTGGCCTTGTAAGATAAGCACTGGACTGTTAACCATAAGGTCACCACTGTAAAGATACATAGTCTCAGAAATCCTATATAGAGTGGCTATGAGTTAGAACCAACTCCACGGCATGCAGCAATATGTAAATACGTATGTTCTCTATTCAAACTATTCTGCTTTTATCCACTTGAAATTACTATTAATGAAATAGTCAACCCATTGCTCTTTGACCATTGATGTTAGGAATGAAGCTAGTCTTTTAGCTCCTTTTGGTGTGTTTGCAACTACATTCAGGGCTGTCACCTAAATCTAATTTGACTAACTGTTAGAAAATCTAATTCTACTTTTCCCTGTGCTTGCTGATTGTCCTTGGCTATCCTGACATGGGTGTGGGATATTTTGTCCTGCCCTCTGGGAGCTGACTAGGTGGTTTAGCCCCCAAACGAAAGGCCCTGCCTGGTCCCCTGGCACCCACTGCTGTGGCATCTTGGAGGAGCTCTTCACAAGCAGCACTGAAGGAAGAGAAGCCTGGCAGTGTACGCTCTGGCTGCCTGTGTCTATCTCCACATGCTTCCAGCCACCTCTCCACATCTAGGTGCTTGTGAAGTTCTGTAAGGCTCAACAGAGCTTCCTGAAGACACTGCCATTCCTTAGGATGGTCGGACACGTCAGCTCGCTGTAGTATCCACCGTCAGTCCTGTCTATAACAACCTAGCGGAGACTTAGAGTTGTTTCTAGGGGAATCTGGCAGGGACGAGTCTGTACTCATGAGGCTTAGGCTACCTCATAGATGGTTCTTGTGGCCACCTAAGGCGGGAACCCAGGCCATAATAATGAAGGACAGCCCAACACAGCATTTCACTGAGGACCAAGCTCTCTGGACATTCTCCTGATGGCTAGCCTCAATCCAAATCACAAAGTTCAGAGCTCAGCAGAGTGTAGGGATGTAGCAGTGTGCCACTTAAGGATCAGAATCACCTGGGGTGCTTTAAAATTTCATGTTCCCAGGTGATGTCCCAGACCACAGAATCAGAATATCTGAGGTGCAGCTCAGCTCCCCAAGCTACCCCTAGGTATACTCGAGTTGCAGAGCCTCTATGGTGTGAGCGAGTCCCCTCACTTTTTTGAGAGTCCACTTCTGTGCCTGGTGCTGCTCCCACACATTGTGTGCTTAACTTCAGTGAATCTTCCCAAATGCCCCAAGAAGGAGAGGTTCACATGGGGCCCCAAGATGCTATGCCTCACTGCCCACACTCACCTTGCAGTCCCCGCGCACACAGAGACTGAAGGCATCCTTGTAGGAGCAGCGTGTCCCGTCGTGCACCATGCGCTTCATGGACACCACCTCCCCAGTCTCCTTGGACTCGCAGTGTAGGTGGCAGCGCTCTTTGGCTGGGGAGAAACAACAGGTGTGGTGAGGAGCCCCTACGACATTCTCAAGGTTGCCAAGAGAACCACAAGTGTTGTCTCCCATGGGGCCTGCTTATGGTTGATATGCCCCTCTCCAGGCTGCCTCACCCTTGGTCTGGGAGAGAAAGAGAAAGGGAACAGATGACTCCAACTCCCAGTGTTTCTGAGGCCATGACCCTGATTTCAAAGACATTTCTCTAAGTGGGAGTCCCTGGGTGGAACATACTCTTGCCAACTAAAACGTTGGCAGTTCCAACCCACCCAGAGGTGCCTCAAAGACAGACCTGGTGATCTGCTTCCAAAAATCAGCCATTGAAAGCCCAGTGGAGCACAGTTCTCTGACACACATGACATCACCATGAGTCAGAACCAGCACTGATGGCAATGGTTTTGTTTTAGTTTTCCCACATAAGTGAGTGAGGCTGCATTGAGTTCTCTGATCCCTGAGGTCCTAGCCAGAAAGTCCTGACACTCTCTGTGGAAAGATAAGGTTTGCTTGGTTTTGACTGAAAGAACCCCTTTACAGTTGGCTTTCTTTGGAAGCCTTAAGCCTCCCTTGATTCAGCCTCTGGTCCCTGCTCCTTCCTCCTCAGCATTACCTCAGAGGCAGCCAACGCACTTTCTATTATTTGATGTCCTTTCACTTTTTCCACCAGACTGAAGCCTCCAAGAAAGTCTCATGGATTGAATAGTGTTTCCCCCCCCAAATTCATGCCCACCTAAGTCCTCAGAATGTGACCTTACTTAGAAATAAGGCTTACCCAGTGCAATTAGTTAAGATTCATGAAGTCCTAAATGCAAATGACTGGTGTATTCCTAAGAAGAGGTGAAGACACACAGAGAAACAGAAGACAGGAAGGTCAGGTGAAGATGGAGGCAGAGATTACAGTGATGTTGACACAAGCCAAGGAAAGCCTTTGGGGCACCAAAAATTGGCAGAGGCAAGAAAGGGTCTTCCCCTAGAGCAGGGGTGGGGAACCTTTTTTTCTGCCAAAACTTATAGTTATTCATGGGCCAAACAAAATTATGAACTTAAAAATCAGCCTGCTATATAAGGAGCTCTAGTAGTGGTTACAAATTGGGTTGTAAACCTCAAGGTCAGCAGTTTGAAACTACCAGCTGTTCCGTGGGAGAAAGATGAGGCTTTTTGCTCCTGTAAAGATTTACAGCCTCAGAAACCCTGTACAGGGTCGCTATGAGTCGGAACTGACTCCACAGCACATAAATATCACCACACGTGTGATGGGGTGGCACTGTAGGATCAGCACTGGACTGTGAACCACAAGGTTGGCAGTTCAAACCCACCAGCTGCTCCTCAGAAACCACAGACAGGTTGCTGTGAGTCAGAACCAATTCAACGGCACTTAACAACAACAGCAATGTGATGGCTGGATTCCTGGTGTGGTATGATCAGCATTGAACTATGAATCATAAGGTTGGCAGTATAAACCCATCAGCTGCTCCTTGGAAACCGTAGACAGGGTCGCTATGAGTTGAAACCAACTTGATGGCACTTAATAACAAGAACAATGTTATGGCTGGAACTGTGTTTTCCGTGGTAGGGCCAGACCACTCCTGCCTTAGAGTATTCAGAAAGAACATGGCCAGGCTGACAGCTTGCTTTTGCACTTTTAGCCTCAAGATCAGAGAGAATAAATTTCTGTTCTTTTAGCAATTTTTTCTGGCAGCCTTGGGAAACAAGAAGGGGGTTGTCCCGCCTACTGTGCCCAGTCCACTGGTATAAGGACAGGGGCTGGTGCTGGTCACTACAGATTCTTGAAGAGGTGATGTTCAAAGTGGCAGAGAGGCTTGCTCTCTGGCCTCTCTCTGCCACCCCAATCCTTGGGAAGAACTGAGCTATAATGCCATCACGAATGGAGGGAAAACCAAAACCCCAAACCCATTGCACTTAAGTCGGTTCCAACTTATAAGGACCCTACAGAACGGAGCAGAAATTCCCTATTGGGTTTTTGAGACTGTATTCTTTATAGAAGCAGACTGTCACATCTTCCCCTGTGTCAGGGAAGGAGACCCAAAATGTAATACAAACGTTGGCAAGTGAATTTCTTACAAATGGCTTGCATAACTACATTGAAGTGGGTAGGGAAAAGAACTAATCAGATTAACCTTGGAAAACTATCTTGACAGAAGACTCTTGGGCTAAAGACAAAAAGAAGTGTGAAAACACTTTGTAAAAGAGTCAGGATTCTGAAACTACTTTTTATGTCCGCTGGAACTGAACAAATAAACAATTGCACTGTAAATCCTAAGAGCCAGTTTTCTCGCTGTTGGAGAAAGAGGTCAGAAATAAGAAAACGGGAGGGGTGGAAACGACCACTGGGGAGCTGTACTGGAACCAGAGGGACCAGTATAAACACATGGTATGAGTATATGGGCTGTTATCGACTTTATAGTGTCCCCTTGAAATATGTATTTGAAAGCCTGGCCCATATACTTGTAAATAAGGGATTTTCTTTGTTTTGTTAATTAAGTCCTACCCAGGAAAGGTAGGTTCTAAACCTAATAACTTTTGAGGTATAAAAAGAACAGATTAAACACAAACATGTATACACTTGCACACCAAAAGACACAAGCCAAGGAACCAAGGAACACCCAGGGCCAACGATAAGAAAGGATAGACGCGGGCTTTGAACTTCTAGCCTTGTGAACTGTGAGAAAATGCATTTGTATTCTTTAAAGCCACCCACTTATTGTACTTCAGTTGGAGCAGCACTTGGAAACTAAAGTGAATGTGTTTCCCAGCTCTGTCCCCTGAGTTAGTGACACCCCAAGGGCATAAGCACCCCTAGTGCCTGCAGCACAGGTCACCTTGAGAACATAGTTAATAGATCTGTGCCTCAATTTCCCCATCCATAATTAAAGTGGATTGTCTCTTAGGGTTCCTGAGCACCCACGTAAAACACTTAGAATCATGTCTGCAACATAGTAGGTACTTGGCCAACACGGACTGGTATCATTTTTCACTTTCCCTCTGTCCCAGTGAGACTCTCCCCACCTCAGTCCCTTGAGGAGATACTGGGGCTCAAAACACTGAGAGTCCAGCCCTTCCACCTCCCCAAAAGCTAGGTGAGTGGAAAGATGCCCAGGCTTCTTATTCCACGTGGCCAGCTTTAAAGAAGGCCAATGGCTTTGCTCCTTGGATAAACTTAACTTAGAGCAGAGGTGCTGGGAGATCTGTCCTTATGGAATTCTGGGAAACAGAAACAGGCTACAGCACACAGGAATTGTGGATAAGCATCCTACCTGCTCCCACCTCCCTGTGTGATCATAGCACTCCAGCCACATCCTTTGAGAACCCACTCCTTCACCCTCTCAGCTCATGAGACTCAAGTATAGCCCTACCCTCTGACTGCAGTGGGTGTGCCCCAACCTTTGGCTGCAGTGGCTCATTCTAGGACAAGGGGCCCCATCATATCAGAAAACACCAGAACAGGGAAGTCTTTCAATTGAGATTTCTGAACTTATAGGATATGAGGAATCTGTTACTGAAGCCATTTTTGCCCCTGTAGAGTGGGAGAGATGCCAACACTGAGGAACTAAAGCTGAACGAACTAGAAAAGACTCTGGAATGATCACAAGTTTCTGGGTCCACCATGACTGAAGCTACCACACTTTCCAATGCCAACAAATTCCTTTTAAGGCTTAAACCTGTCGAGTCATACTTTTTGGCACTTACCAGTGGGAGTCCTGACTAATGGATGAGAAGCCCAGAGGTGATCTGGTTCTTTAGCAGAGGTAAGCCCCAGCTGCCTTCAGTCCCACCCCCCCCACCCCCCATTTCCGGAGGTACACCTGTGGCCTTGTCCAACAGATGACAACTGTGGGAGCTGGGCACACACTAAGCCTCCAGCCTGGCTCCCTCAGCCTTGTGTCCTTGGACAAACCCAGTGTTCTGACTCCCCAGCCCAAAGTGGACCCTGGCACCACAGCTGGCCAGATTTGGTTTTGCTGCCAACCCAGGCTTTGTCCACACCCTTGCCCCAAGCAGAATCAGGGGCAAAGAATGGTGCCAGGCCCAGGCCATCTGCCCACCCAGACCTGTTTGCTGGGCACCCACTGCCTGGAGGCTCACCGTCCCGGTGCTCGTGGGGCAGCCAATGATGCTGAGAATCGCCATGCTTGAAGTACAGGTCCCACTGGCGGCACTGCTCCTCTCGGAAGTCGGCTTGCATGTCAGGGCAGTCCTGAGGATTGCAGAGCTGGAAATTGTAGGCAAGGCCTGAGCAGGTGCGGCCCCCATTGGCTGGGCTAGAGAGAAAGCAGAGGCCTTGAGCTTGGTGCCAAGAGACAAAGGCCAGTCCACAGAGCCGCGCAGCATTTATAGGATCCTTTCACATCAGGTGTCGGCCCTGCCCTGTCCCTGCCACACAGACCCCAGGCCACTTCCCAGGTTCCAAGCCGTAGGGTCTTGGTATGGAATGGACTGGACCCCTCCATCCTGGAGTCCCTAGGAAAGGGAGTTTCTGCTTATAGGTCTGTGTGCCCCACCAGCACCATTAGATAGCTGTGGTTGTTATTGAAGCGTTGTTTGGGTGGCTGGGTGTTTGAGTCCTGCCTTCTGCACCACACCATAAGTCTAGATGACAAGGGCTAGGTGGCATTTGCTGACAGTCAGGTCTGCAGCACTGATACAGATTTGGGAACTCAGAAGTCATCATAAGCATTTGGTCCCATGAGCAGGGCTGGGCACACAGTGCTAGCTTTCTTCCTATCTCAGTGTTATGTAGGAGGCATCTCCCTGAGTCCCTCATTTCCACCCCCAACTCAGTCTGGGTGAGCAGGATGCCTCTGGAAGACAGGGTGGCCCTATTAGTAGCTGGAAAGTCTGGGCATGGTCATCCTGAACCAGGCATGGTAGACACGCAGAACTGGAGCCTCTGCTCCATCTCAGCATTGACATCTGAGCCCTGGGCTAAAGTCTTGATCTGTCTGCCACAAGGATGGCAACAGCTACTGCATGATACAGGTGATCATAAAGGAGTCAGCTTCTGTAAAACCCCTTGCATGGTATTAAGTTCTTGGGGGCAGACAGTGGAAAGGATGCAAAAATTGTGGAGAAAGAAACAATCGGCTGGGGAGAACAAAAGAAAACTAACATAGTGTGCCCAGCTCTGCATATGGGACCAAATGCTCATGGGCTCCCGCTAGCTACAATTTACAGGTGGATGACTGATGGAGTCACAGAACCAATGACAAAACCACCAAGAGCAGCATGGGAAGGAGAGAGCAGGCCTGGGTGCAGGAGGAACAAGAGCACAGATGTCTGTGCTCAGGAGCCTCCTAGTGGCCGCATGGGTTCCAAGAATCCAGAAGCTGTACTGGAAATAGTGGGAGGTGCTGGCCCATCTGAATGTTGCTAATTTGAATGTCATTTCCAAAACAGAATGTTAGCTGGCAAAATCAAAGGAGATATAGTAGGTGAAGAACTTGGAGACCGCAGATTGTTTTCAATTTCGCAATTGTAAGAGTGGGGAGAGCTAAAAACACAGACTGAATTCAACTTGAGGGAGCAGAGGGCCAGCAGCAAGCACCTCCCTACTCAGCTCCTCATGGGTTTATGTTGTAAGAAGGGTTGCTGCATGCGAGCACAGCAAACAGTAATTAAAGAAGGCGCATCCTGGTCCGATCACCATTTCTTGGAGAACCTGTGAAATGTGTGGCTACGTGGATGCGCTTACAACCTGGGTTGTTAATGAGCCTCTGAGCTCTGAGATCCATTGGGTGCTGTGGCTGTGCTGTGTGGGGCTGTGGTCGATGTAAATAAACCACTTTGGAACTGTGTTGCCACACCCATACTGTCTTATGGCCAAGGATACATGGAGGAAGTGCGGGACCTGGGCGTGGGCTGGGTGGTTCTCATATATACTGGTTTTGTGAACTGACAGGGCTGCAGGCAGTTAGGACAACTTGGCTTCCACTGTTGCTCTCCCTGTCCCTTGCTGCCATCACCAAAAAGAGCTAGGCCACAGAGGATGCCCGTGGGGAAGGTCAGAGAGACCATGTGCACTCCTTCAGGGCCAAGTCTGGTATCAAGTCCTCTGCACTTCAATAGTCCAGCCAGGGCCAGGCCCAAGTTAAGCACAGGGAGACTGGGTCTGGAAACCAGGAGTAAGGTTAGTTCTGCTCTCCCAACTGCATCCACACATAAAGGAGCAGCAGACATTAATGACATTTATTGAGTTCTTGCCAAGCACACCTGCAGTGCTATCTCTCCTGTTTGTTAGTCTCATTTTGAGGTATGTTTTAAAGTTCCCAAGGAGATCTTGAGAGTACTGGTGTGGCTCTGTAGGATAAGCACTGGGCTGCTAATTGCAAGGTCAGCAGTTCAAACCCCATCAGTTGCTCCTTAGAAACTCTATACAGTTGAAACTGACTCCAAGGCACTTAACAACAAGAACAACATGGAGCCTTGAGAATCAGGCAGAGAGCATCTGAGCCCCTTCCTGTCTCTACTCCTGGCCAGAATCACAGTGTGGAGCTCCCAAGCAAGAGGAGGACAGGAAAGAAAGACAAGATGCCAAACACAAACTGGGCTGGTGGGCACAGGTGCTCTAGGGAAGCACGTTCTCCCCCTCTGGACCACAGTCTTAGACCCCTTCCTGAGTCCTCACCCCATCAGCCTGGCCTGCTCGCATGGACTCACTTGACCCCTCTTAGTACTGCCTCTGCTGAGTCCTCCCATGGTCAGTTTAGAGTCCAACCAGACTGAACAGAGCATGCAAACTGCTACAAAGCCTGGAGTGCAAGTGACCTCTGAAAGTCAGCCAGGCAGTAGACTCACCCTAAGACCGGTAGGGCCTAAATTTTGGAGTCACAGGCTCCTCTAAGAAGTTGAGATATGAAGCTAGGGATCTGCCCCACAAAAAACAAGTGCATATGCACAAAAAATGGTATACAATTTCTCAGACCCTGGAGCACTGCTGAGGTCATGGCAGGGTGACAAACCTGAGACTGATGCTTAGGGGTGAAAGGACCCAACCAAATATCTAAGCATATTCAGGTGGGTGAAGGAGATGAGGGAAGCAGGCCAGGTGAGGCTACCCCATGAAGGAGCTTGCTGCCCACCAGCCTGTATTTGGACCCAGCGTTGCTATGGTACCCGATTTAGAAGCTGGGAATCTGTTGCTTTTTCAAAAATATGATATCTCCAGATATTTAATATTTTCAGGGAAATATATTTTTTTCTTTTTACATAGGCCACAGAAAGAAACAAACTCCACGTGTCTCCTGGCACTCTCTAGGATAGGAAGGTGAAAGATCAGAAAGATGTTAACATCGCCATTCCAGGGGCTGCACTTATAAGCCACTTACAAGCCCCAGGATGACAAGTGGCCCCAGGTCACACAGTGAGCTACAGGCCACACACTCGAGTTCCACAGCCTTTCTTCTTGACTGTGACTCTACACTGGAAGAGGTCAAGGCCAAGACTGAGGGTTGAAAACAGAGAGGTCTGGACAATAACCCAGGTCAGTAGTGGTGAGCACGTGACTAGGGAAGTGGCTGTGGACTGAGGACAGGGCATGGCCTGGGGGACAGCTATAGGATGGGGTGGTGGAATGAAAGGACCCAGGAGGAAGACAGGGCAGGAGGAACAGAAGGGGGAGCAGTTTTTGAGGCTGTCACAGTAGCAACCTCTACAGACAGGCTAGTTTGCTGAGTCCGCCCCTCTCCTGACTGAAGACAGCTGTTTGGCTATGGCAGCCACTGTTCAGGCTCCCAGCATTCTGAGGGCCAAGAGAGCCCTCCTTTTTTTCTCCTTTCTCCCTCTATTTTGCTTTCTATCCTCAGTCCCCTCGATTAGGAAGAGTGTGTATGCTGGTGTGTAGAGTTGGACTACACTACAGGTGGGGAGTGGTTGCAGGCTGGTGGGTCAGGAGCCCAGATCTGCCCCTGTAGACTTTGTGCCTGAGACATGTACTCTGCTTCTCTGAGTCTCAGCTTCTTCCTAGGTGGTGTGAGGAGTGGCCAGGGCTGCCTGTCCCTATACCCTCTCTAGAATTATTGTACAAGATAGAGCCATCACTGGGACCTCACTTGCCACCTTAGAAGGGTAAGGGAATGGCAGATCAACTCACTGTGGGTTGTCACACTGGCGGGTCCTGAACTTCACACCTGTGCCACAGGTGCGGGAACAGGAGCCAAATGGACTCCAAGCACCCCAGTTTCCGTCCCGTTTGAGGATGTCAGGTGTCAGCCAGATACAGTGTCCTTTAAAGCAGTGCTGAAAGACAGAGACTGGTGCATCAGGGGGCTGCCACTCACTCTTCAGTGTACAGCGCCTGAGATGTCTGCCTTGTGCCTGGCCCCAATGTATCTGACCCTGCCCTGCCACTAGAAGCTCAGAGCCCAGAGCTCAGACAACCAATGGCAGTTACAGGTACAGTGAGGTGTTGACCCACCCAGCTGACTCACCCCAACCACCAGTCTGACCTCCCACCACCCTTCAGTACCTTGCCCGGCCAACATTAGTTACTCAGTCAGAGTGTGTCCAGGGCACCCACACAAGGTATGTTTACAAAGGTAAACCTGGCACAAGTCTGCGATTTCAGAGATATACTAAGATCTATTCCTTTTAGATCTGTGTTGGAAGATCTAAAACAGATCTGTATTGGAAGAAGTACAGCCCAAGTGCTCCTTGGAAGCGAGGATGGTCAAACTTCATCTCTCATTCTTTGGACATATTGTCAGGAGGGAGCAGTCACTGGAGAGGGATATCATGTTTGGTAAGGTTGAGGGTCAGAGAAAAAGAGGAAGACCCCCAGTGGGATGGATTGGCAAAGTGGTAGCACCAATGGGCTCAATCGTGGCAACAATTGTGAGGTTAGCCCAGGACCGGACAGTGTTTCATTTTGTTGTGTATAGGGTCACTATGAGTCAGTACCGACTCAATGGCACCTAACAACAACAACAACATTCGTTTTGGTAAAAAAGACAATTAAAATATTATGCAAATAGAACAGGTGCTATGTTGACATGACAAAATTTTTTGAATACAGTAAGTAGATGACTGAAATATTGGAGATGCAATTCTACAACATAAATTTAATCACACTGGTTCTTTATTTGGGGAGGCTTATATAATTTAGAGGCCCACTTTAACAAGAAGATTACAAAATGCAAAATGCTAAATTAGGTATAAAATGGAATAGTGAGTTAGAATAAGAAAATACAATACAAGAAATTTTTTAAGTTTGAAGCTGACAAATACCGCACACACACACACACACACACAAATAGAGAACAATGGTGAATGAATGAGTGAATGAATCATTGACTAGCTGACATAATTTTTCTTATAAATATTCTTTGATCCCCTCTTTATATGTTAATAGTTTTGCAAGATAGTTTTCTATAACGAGAAAGGAAAGATAATGAATTAATGCCTCAGCATACTTTTTCTATAATGGCCCAGATAGTAAGTACTTTAAGCCTGACAGGCTATTAAGTCTCTGTTGCAACTACACAACTCTGCCATTGAGGCATAAAAGTGGCCACAGACAATACACACATGAATAGACATGTCTTTGTTCTAATAAATCTTTACCAAAAACAGGAACAAAATGAAAACTTCCAGAATTATGATACAAGGAGCTTGGGGCAACTGCTTCCTAGTAAAATAATCATGTAACTGGTGAGAATTCTTTTTAGACTACCAAAAACAGTTATCTAAAGTCTCTTGAAATTGTCCTAAAGGTACACAGTAAAGGAATAAATAGTTATTTAAGAAAATTCATTAAATTTTGGTAAGAACAATGAAAGTCTAGGGTACATGAGCCATCTGCTCCCATTTCCTTTCCAATTCAATTTGACAGAAGCTCTACTCTGGGCAGGTGCTTCCAAAAAGATGGGGCTCCCTAACCCCCAACTCTCAGCGTAGGGGTATGATTTCACCTGAATGCATCTCTCATCTCCTCCAAATCCAAGCTGTAGAAAGTCTACTTCAGGTGGGGGTGACCAAATGAACTGAAGTTCCCTTCTTCCACTTAGCCTTCCCTCACTGGATGGAAGCTTCATCCCAGGTACAGCAGGTCAAGGAGACTTAACCATGATAGGCTTGTCCCACCTCACTCTTAAGCAGAGGCAGCTTACCCAATAAGTAATATATGCATGCTTTTAGGGTATCAACAAAGCAGGGGCATCAGTTGTCCAAAGCGAAGACTCATAAATGCCAAGAAGATAGGACATAAGAGAAAGAGAGTACCACAGTGGAAAGGGAACTGGCAGGAGATTAAATGAGATTGGTTTTAGTTCCAGTGAGTGGAAATGTACAGCCTGAAATAAAGGTCATGCAGGGTCACAAGGGTGCCCACAAGAAACACTGTTTAAGTTATAAGGCCCCTACCACTTAAGCACCTGTCTCCTCCAGCACCCTACATTAATTGAAGCTCCTTTCTTGTCAGGTCTCTTAGGAGTATACTGTTTCTTCTTAATATATAACTTTTGCTATATTTACCCAGTATGCAACTGGATTTAACATAAGCTGTTACTGAGCAAGTATGGATTATATTAATAGATAACAGGTCTCTGATCCATTTTGAGACAATCGTTTAAGAGATCCAGCATTCATGCCAAAAATGTAGCAACGCTTTTTGTAATGATCCATACACAAGAGTATACTCTTGCGCATGTCCTGGTAAACAACCAATGGAACTCCAGTCCCAGGTGACATGCAAAAGTGAAGGAGCTCAAATAATTCTGCCATTACAAGGAACTCAATCAAGTTACTTTTTAACTGTACAACATTTACCTACAGAGGTATGTCCTAAATTTGCAAACAATATTTATAACTTTAACTTTAAAATGTTTGGCAGATATGTGGATGCAATCTAGCATACACTTAATATAATTCTAACAATGGTAATAATTTAATAAGATACTAATAGAAAATGTTAAAATACTGGAAATATTAATACTTATCTATCACAAAAGTTTAAATTTATATATCAAGTGAGTTTCATTTTTATGCAAGATACAGAGCTTTACATTACTCTACATGTGCTAATATATGAGCTATTAGACAGAGTAAAAGGACATAAAAGTCAATATTTATTTATTGTGAGATTATGTTTCTGTTTTGCAACAATGAGTGTGTTTCTATACTTGCCTTCCAAGAAATCTGCAAAGGGCGTTTATCAGAACATTACATTTATATTTTATGAGAGTATTTATATACCTCCATGTAAGGAAATTGAATAATTTCTTGAGAAAATAAATTAAATGAATATTTAGAAAATTATATAAATGCATCTTATTTTCCATTTCCCTTCAGATAGCCTTTCTTTTAAGAAATTGATTGATCCTGTTGTAACTCACAAAATGAACTTGCCCATTGGGAAGTGGTGCCATTGTTGTATCAATTATGTATGTATCTCTGAATATGGGAGTTGAACAATTCCACAAAGAAATAAGATGTACATTTTATAAATTTTGTCAGATTGAATTATGTACCCCAAAAATATGCATCAGTTTGATTGGGTCATGCTTTTCAGTGATTTGTAATGATGTAATGTGGCAGTTATGTGATGATTCCCCATGAAGGGAATCTAATGCGATAAACCAATAAGAGAATTAAGGCTGGACTGCAATACCCTTTACTTACTGATGAAGATCAAAGGCTACAGCTTTCAGTATGGGTTGCACCTCAATGGAAAAGAAAACAAAACAAAAACAGAACTCCTCACAATTGTACCAATAAGCAGCAGCATGATAAATGGAGAAAAGGTTGAAGCTGTCAAAGTCTTCATTTTGCTTGGACCCACAATTAACACTCATGGAAGCAACAGTCAAGAAATCAAACAACGTATTGCATTGGGCAAATATGCTGCAAAAGACCACATGATTTGTGGTATAATCTGGTCCTGTCCTATGACAAGTGAGCCCAAACACAAGCTTCTGATTGGACATACCCTTGCATTTGTATCATGCTGTTTTCAATTGCTCCTGCCCACATTGGGTATCAGCAGTAGTCCAATGAACTGTGAAGTTGAAGCATCATGGATGGAAAGAGAGCGCACACGTTTTTAAGTATTATTTCAAAAAGAAAAACACTCATGGATATCTGTGAAGGAACCGCCAAAAACCATTGTACAAAAAACTAATGAAACTATTTCCAACTGCCTTGGAAGTACTATTCCTTTAGATTATCTCAGACCCGATGACCAAAATTACACATTCCAAATCAATATTTTTTAAATTACTTGTTATCAAATATAAAATTTTATGTTAACATCCACATTTGAATTTTACTTGATAAATTCTACTTGCTTCATACATTTTATTTATTTTTAATAGTTCAAATTCATTTGCTACAGTGGAATCAAATTTTAAAAGTGACATAATTTTATATACAAATAAAATGAAACAGCAACATCTAAGTGGAGCACAAAAAACAAAAGCTCACAGAATATAAAAAGAAAACGATTTGTGAACCCCAAAAGAAAATTTCAAAATTAATTTCGTTTTCGAAATGTAATTGATCGGAAGAGATTCTTATGTTGAAGTTTGAAAGCTTGAATTTAATGGGTGCAAATTGTTGAACTATTAGTGCTAATACTGAAATTACTGATAGCAATAATAATCCAACAGAATTTGTCCCAAATTCTGCATCTATTCTTGTTATAGCAAAAGAAATTAATAATGGTATAGAAAGTGAGGAGTCCTGGCGTGATGCAATAGGATAAGCTTTGGACTGCTAACCACAAGGTGGGTGGTTCAAATCCACCAGCCACTTCTTGGAAACCTTATACAGGGTTGCTATAAGTCGGAACCAACTCAATAGCACTTAGTATCAACAAAAAGTGACATTATTTTTAAATCTAAAATTGCTGCATCTGCAAACACTGTGAAAAATAGAAATGAAGATGTTGCTTTGTGGAATAATTTTCATTCTAATGATGCAAATTATTATGGTCTAAAGTAGGCCAAGTGATTGTTGACACCAGAGTGGACCATTATAAAATTCACGTAAAAAAAAGTTATGGATGGTAAACAAACAACATTCCATAGTCAGAATATGTTTCTAGGGTGCAAAGCTAATGGTGAAATTTATAAAAGGAAGTGGCTACTGTATTGTCTATCAGTTAGTTCTGTCTATTGTTTTCAATATACAGTCTTAATCATTCAATTCTCAATCTGCTACAGATGGACCTAGCAATTCAGGTGATTTGAATACAATTGGTAAACATGACAACAATTCAATTTACAGAGTATATATTGTCATTTTAAATGGGAGAAATGCAGCAATAAAGACATGAGCTGAGTTTGGACATGTTCCATTGGCATCCACTAACCCTGAGTGAGAGAGAGAAGAGGAAGAGCTGGCTGGTCTGAAGTTTAGGGTTGTGTGAATTTCTGAGACCATGGGCAATGAACTAGCCTTTAGGGTCTAGGTCTGAGAGGGAATGGGTCAGCTGGTCTGAAGTGCAAGGAGGTGTGTGTGGACTCCCAAACTTGCAGCTAGCTTGGATGACTTTTGACCTAGCTTGGATGGCTAGGGCCGAGCTGACCAGAACCGGACTAGATGAAGATAAAGATGTTTGATACTATAAGCAAATGTAAATTGTTACAATTTGATGAGATAGATTTTTGCTTATGGATGCAGTTATTCAAAATTCCAATCAGAATGAAAGATTTTCCATATCACAAAATAACTTACAGAATGTGTCCCTTGAACATTTAAATGAATATATATTTTTGTTTTGTATGTGTGCACTAAATAATTTTGCTTTGTTCATTTGTGAAATATAAGATGTAAATGGGGAACCACAGGGAGAAAATAGGATAACTGTTGTTGCAGTGGGGGGAGGGGGATTGTAATTGAGATGAAATAAAGTGTATAATTTGTTGAATTTAAAGCTGATGAACTTATCTATACACTTCACTCAATTCACAATTTAAAAAAAGGTTAAAAAATGTGAAGACATGATTTTGGCTTAATGCATGATCTGGAAACATAAACTAATGACACGAGTATTGGAAATCTATTCTGCAACATATTATGCTGCTGTCATAATAATTAGTGAATGTGAACTAAGGAATGAAGTATTTGGATCCCCAAAAATGGGAGTTTGGGGGTTTACATGAATTTGTTCAGCTTGATTCATTTTTAGTAGGTCACAGGAAAGGACAACCCATTGTATATGTCTAAAACAATGTGCAAAGAATTAATAAATTCAAGAGATGATGAAGTTCAATCAAATATTTTCAGTGTAATCAGCATAGCTCTATATTTCAGTTTGTCTGTATATTCTACTCCTGATCTTTTCACACAGAGCAGGCTCGTATTGTTTTAAGATATGCATATCTAACAGCTGGAAAACCTGTAGAGTGATGTATTATATTTATTACCTTCAAAGTAATACTGGTAAAGAAATCGCAAATCAAGTACATCACTATTTACATGACATTTTCGAAACAACCTTTTCTAAGTGTAGAGGCCACTCCAATGACAATGCTGCCAATGTATCAGGGTGTTTTAAAGGCATGCATAGATAGTTAAGAACATAATGACTATGCCATTCTCATACCATGAGCTGCCCCTTCACTTAATCTTGTAGGGCAAAACACAGGAGATTGTTGTCTAGAAGTAGCTGGGGTTTTCCTACTGCTCAGTTACTCTACATAATTTTGAAGCCTATACTCATTGATCTACCACTTGTCTGTCAATTTGTTGCACCGAGCTGGCTTGTGTGGGGCTGGAAGCTATGTCATCAGTATATTTTAAATAGCAGAAAGGTCCCCTGGTGTGGCTCTGTAGGATAAGCACTGGACCTCATGGGCAGTTTGAACTGCGAGGTTGGCAGTTCAAACTCAACTTCTTCTCCTTGAAAACTGCATACAGGGTCCCTATGAGTCAGAACCAACTTGATGACACTTAACAACAACAGCAACAAGATCACTCATGGTAGACAGGGTTCAGCAGACCTTCCAGACTAAGCCAGACTAGGAAAAAGGAGAGACAGACCACTTCTGAAGGGGTTGACACAGAAAATCTTATAAACAGCAGTGGAGCATTATCAGATACAGTGCCAGAAGATGAGCCCCTCAACTTGGAATGAGTGCAAAATACGACTGGGGAAGAGCTGCCTCCTTAAATTAGAGTTGCCCATAACAGGTAGAGGAAATCTTTTGGGAATTTCATTGCTTATAGGGTACAACTCAAAACAAGAAGAAACAATTGCTAATATCCATTAATAATCAAAATGTGGAGTATACAAAGTATGAATCTAGGAAAACTTGAAGTTGTCAAAAATGAAATGAAACAAGTAAAGACAGATATCCTAAACATTGTTGTTGTTGTTAAGTGCATCAAGTTCATTCCAGCGCATAGCAACCCTGTGTAGGGTTTCTGAGGAATAGCTGGTGGGTCTGAATCCAACATTGCAGTTAGCAGTCTAGAGCTTATCCTATAGTGCTACACCAAAAGTCCATTTTTGAGGTTGTTGTTAAGTGCTGTTGAGTCAGTTTCCAAGGAGCAACTGGTGGGTTTGAATCACTGACCTTGTGATTATTAGTCCAGTGTTTATGCTACAGCACCACACCAGTACTCCATGCTAAGCATTACCGTGGTGAAATGGATAGGGACTGCTATTTTGAATCAGACAATCATGGTTTTCCATGCCAGGAATGACAAACTGAAGAGTACTGGAGTCTCATTCATCATCAAAAAGAATATTTCAAGATCTATCTTGAAGTACAACGTTGTCTGTGACAGGATAGTATCCAGACCCCTACAGGGAAGACCAAGGGGCTCTGATAGTGTAGTGGTTATGAATCGGGCTGCGAACCTCAGGGTCAGCATTTTGAAACTACCAGCAGTTCCGCGGGAGAAAGACGAGGCTTTCTGCTCTCGTAAAGATTTACAGCCTCGGAAACCCTGTGCAGGGTCACTATGAGTTGGAATTGACTCCACGGTACTTAACAACAACAGGGAAGACCTGGTGTGGGGCTGTGGGTTAATGCACTGGACTGCAGGGAAGACCAGTTAATATCACTATTACTCAAATTTATGCACCAATCACTAAAGCCAGTAATGATGAAACTGAAGAAGTCTACCAACTTCTGCAGTCTGAAACTGATCAAACATGCACTGATAACTATTGGTGATTGGAATAGGAAAGTGGGAAACAAAGAGGAAGCATCAGTAATAGGAAAATATAGTCTTGGAGATAGAAATGATACTGGAGATTGCCTGATAGATTTTTGCAAGACCAATGACTTATTCATTGCAAACATAAAGAAGTTAACATAAGTGGAAGAAATGCTGAAGTATAAGAGTTAAACAGAAAAACCCAAATGGAAGCTCGAGAAGACAAAGTAAAATATTACAATGAATTGTGCAAATATCTGGAGTTAGAAAAACAAAAGAGAAGAACACACTCATCTTTTCTCAAGCTGAAAGAACTGAAGAAAAAATATTCAAGCCTCGGGTTGCAGTATTGAAGGATTCTGAGGGCAAAATGTTGAATGATGCAGAAGTGTCAAAAGAAGAAGGAAGGAATACATGAAATCACTGTACCAAAAAGAACTGGCAATGGTCAATCATTTCAAGAGATACCATACGATCAAGAAATGATGATATTGAGAGAAGAGATCCTAGCTGCACTGAAGGATGGTGGAAATCAAGTCTCTAGGAATTGATGGAATATAAATGGAAAGTTCCAATGGACTGATGCAGTACTGGAGGTGCTCACTTGTCTATGCCAAGAAATTTGGAAGACAGCTACTTAGCCAACATACTATATTTGTATCCATTTCAAAGAGAGATGACCCAACAGAATACGGAAATCATCAAACAATATAATTAATATTGCATGAAAGTAAAATTCTGAAGATAATTTAAAAATGGTTGCAACAGTACACCAACATAGAACTCCCAGAAATTCAAGCCAGATTTAGAAGAGGATGCAGAACTAGGATTATCATTGCTAACATCAGAAGGATTTTTGCTGAAAGCAGAGAATACCAGAAATACATTTACTTATTCTTTACTGACTATGCAAAGGCATTCAACTATGTGGATTATAAAAAACAATGGATAACATTGCAAAGAATGTATATTCCAGAACACTTAATTGTGCGCATGAGGAATTTACGCATAGACCAAGAGACAGTTGTTCAAACAGAAAAAGGGGATATTGAATGGTTTAAAATCAGGAAAGCTTTGTGTCAGGATTGTATTCTTTCACCACACTTATTCAATCTACATGCTGAGCAAATAATCTGAGAAAATGGATTGTATGAAGAAGAATGTGGCATCAGGATTGGAGGAAAACTCATTAACAACCTATGGTATCAGTATGAAAATGACACAACTTTACTTGCTGGAAACACACATGACTTAAAATTCTTACTGATGACGATCTAAGACTACAGCCTTCAGTATGGATTGTACCTTAAGGTAAAGAAAACAAAACTCCTAACAAATGGACCAATAAATAATATCATGGTAAATGCGAAAAAGACATTGCCAAAGCCTTAATTTTGCTTAGATCCACAACCAACAATCAATGCTCATGGAAGCAGCAGTCAAGAAATCAAATGACACAATTGGGAAAATCTGCTGTAAAAGACCTCTTTAAAGTGTTCAAGAGCAAAGATGTCAGTTTAAAGACTAAGGTGCACCTGATTCACACCATGGTATTTTCAATTACCTCTTATGCGCTGTGGGTTAATGCGCCAGACTGCAAAGCCATTTGAACTGCAAGGTCAGTGGTTCAAGCTCACCAGCTGTTCTTCGGAAACCCTATACAGGGTTGCTATGGGTTGGAACTGACTCAACGGCACTTAACAACAAACAATAACATATGCATATAAAAGTTGGACAATGAATAAGGAAAATGTAGAATAATTGGTGCATTTGAATTATGGTGTTGGAGAAGAATATTGAAAGTACCATGGGCTGCCACAAAACAAATAAATTGTCTTAAAAGTAGTACAGCAAGAATGTTTTTTAGAAGCAAGGATGGTGAGATTGTCTCTGTACTTTGGACATGTTGTCAGGAAGGGCCAGTCCCTGGAGAAGGATACCAGGCTTGGTAAAGTGAAGAGTCAGCAAAATAAGAGGAAGTCTCTCAAGGAGATTGATTGACATGGTGGCAGCAACAATGGTTTCACACATAATAATTGTGAGGACGGGGTAGGACCAGGCATTGTTTCATTCTGTTTTGCATAGGAACCAATTCAACATCACCTAACAACAATATACTCACTGATGGGCAGTTCCTAAAATATATTTTGTCAATGATCGAGTATATGGTTTTCTAATACATGTGGGAAAACACATGCTATAACAATGCATGCACTTCCCAATGTGTATAATACTGGGTTATGTACTCAGATTCTAGATGCCTGAGAAAATGCTATTGAAGACCAGGCATAAAAAGGAGATACCTAAGAGAAGTTGAAAACAAAGCCAACAAAATGCAAACACAAGAACTAGTCAGTGTCCAGCTACTGCTACCAACTGCCCTGAAAGGGATCACATTAGAGGATCCTGGATAGAGTGGGAGAAGATGTAGAACAAAATTCAAAATTATTGAAAAAAAGAGATTGGTTTATTAGTCAGAAAGAGACTGGAAGAACCTGAGACTATAGCCCTCGACCACCCTTCCGGTCTGGAAAGGAACTCACCCTCATGACCCAGTTTTCAGTCAAGCAGTAGATAGATTTATAGCAGGGTATGTTCACCACAGAATGGTCAATAATTCAAAATCAAAAGGGTAACATGTATCTAAGGACAAAGATGAGAAGGAATGGGAATATGGGTGGAATGGAGACAGAAACCACAGGGAGGAAGCAGGATAACTGGTGTTGCAGGGAGGGGATTGTCATCATTGACATGAAACAAAGTGTATGATTCGTTGAATGTAAAACTGATGATCTTGTCTGCAAACCTTCATCCAATTCACAATAAAAAGTTTTGATAAATGAAAATATTGTTAATTGGAATTTGTCCACAAACTTTTTGAAGCCCCCTCATATATACATACAAAAATACAAAAGTCATGAAAATTGACTCTGACGATGTTGAATTTTGTCAGTTGCAGTAACAACTCCACTTGTAAAGGGTTTGAATCATCTGGCTTGCCCCTGGGAATGGGGTTGGCATTGCTAGACTCAGAAAATTAGTGGGAGTTGTCTGTAGGGTTCCTTTATTCCTTCATGTATTTCACGATGACATCTCACTGCTTCCAGAATCTGTCAGCATTAGTAGAGCGATCAGTGTTTAGGTCCCTGTTTTCCCTCATTTAGTTTAGAAAAAACTCCAGCTAATTCACAGAGTCCTGGCATGGTGTTGTGGGTTAATGAGCTGGACTGCAAAGTCAGTTTGAACTGAAAGGCTGTTCAGTCTCACCAGCCACTCCTAGGAAACCCTAGACAGGGTCTCTATGGGTCAGAACTGACTGGACACCACTTAACAGCAACAACAACAATCCTTTCACTGTAAAATTTTTGACAACTTCTCCCCTTCCTCAATATTTCCTTTTTTCTTCAGCATTTCTTTATTCTTCAAAAATCTATTAAGTCCAGATTTGTCGATTTCCTTTTCTTCATGACGTATGAACTATTCCACATTGGCAATATTAAGTTCTAAATTCAATGTTCTTGCCATATAGAAATTTTTTTCACAAGCCTATTGTATCATATTACCCTAATCAAACACTTGGAGCCTGTTTATATAACTCCACAATTTTTCCCATATCCTCTGCATGTATTATCCCATAGCTTCCTCCCAGGAAGACACAATGTTTCAGATCTGACAGTTGTAAATCAGGGATATCTGTACCCAAGGAACTGGAAGCAGTGATATAAACAAGCATATGTACATCAGTGTTCACTATGCTGTTGTTGTTGTTGTTGTTAAATGCCATTGAGTCGATTCCAACCCATAACAGCCCTGAATAGGGTTTCCGAGGAGCAGCTGGTGAGCCTGAACCACTGACCTTGCAATTCAAACGACTTTGGAGTCTGACGCATTAACCCACAGTGCCAACACCAGGACTCCAGTGTTCACTTGTTGTTGTTGTTGTTGTTGTTGTGAAGTGCCATCTGTGCCATCGAGTCAGTTCCGACCCATAGTGACCCTGTATAGGGTTTCCAAGGGTGTAAATCTTTACGGGAGTAGAAAGCCTCATCTTTCTCCCGCGGAGCGGCTGGTAGTTTCGAACTGCTGACCTTAAGGTTCGCAGCCCGATTCGTAACCACTACGCTACCAGAGCTCCTTAGCACTATTCAATTTAGCCAAAAGGTGAAAGCAAACGAATCCATCCTTGGGTGAATGGATAAACAAAACTTGGTACATACATACAATGTGCTACTTACTTCATCAGAAAGAGAAATGAAGTCTTGATGCATGCAACAGGGATGAACCTTAAAGATGTTGTGCTGAGTGAAATAAGGCAATCACAAAAGGACAAGTATCATATGCCCTCACATATGAGAAAAGGCAAATGTATAGAGACCAAAGTAGTTACCAAAGTGGTTGGAGCTATTGAGTATGAAGTACAGAGCTAGGGTGATGGGAATTGGCATTTAGTAAGTGTAATGACTACACCGCCAACTAATATAATTGATGTCACTAAGTTGTACATCTGTATAAAGTTGAATTGGTAAATGTTGTGTGATATGTATTTTTACTATAAAAGAAGTAGAGCAGCTGCTAATGCTATTTATGCACAACCAAATGCTTCATGAGACTTCTTCTCTTGGTTTAGAGATTTAGAGTCATGGTTTCATGGGACACCCTAGTTAATTGGCCTAATATCATTTTTAGTGCTTCTTGCTACCCCCTGTTATTATTTACTACTGTTAAGTGTTGGTTAGTTGGTTCTAACTTATAGAGGCCTCGTATGGGGTTTCTGAGGCTTTAAAGCTTCGAGGGAGCAGAAGGCTTCATCTTTCTCCCATGGAGTCACTGGTGGGTTTGAACTGAGGACCTTGTAGTTAGTAGTCCAGTACTTATCCTGTGGAGCCACCATGCTTCCTTCCACCTCCTAATTCCTTGTATAGTTTCTGGGGTCTTAAAACTTGCAAGTGATTATCCAAGGCACAATTGGCCTCTAATCACCTGGAGAAACAGAGGATGAAAGAAGTCAGGAATATGAAGAGGAAATGGAATTCATGGCTAATTGCCTCTGTATAGACCTATCTCCTTTGCATAAGACCAGAACTGGGTGGTACCTGGATCCTATTACTGAACATTTTGATCAAATTCTATAGAAGAATCCTAATCAAAAGGGACAGACATGTAGAACATAATTTCAAACTTTCATGGAATCTAGTCTTTTCTGGAACCATTCAAATGGATGAACTTCTGAAGCTCTGGCCATGAGATAATCTTTAAACCTTAAACCAACAATATCTCCTCAAGTCTCCTTTAAGCAAAACAACAGGTTAGCTTAGCTAGAAAAGAATGTTTGCTTTGACACTGTGCTCTTTTAAAGAACTATCTATATGGAATCAAATAGACAACAGCGACTCAAAACTTTAGAAAAGAAATGAACACTTCTTATCAAGTTCATGTTAATGGTGGAGAAATAATTCAAAAAAGGAGTTGAGAAGGGTTCAAATTGTTATATTGTGCATGCTCTGCTGTGTACATTTTCAGGACATAAATCAATAAATAAAAACTTTTAAAGATGATGAAAAGAACCACAGTAGTGAGAAAATATTTGTAAACTATGTATCGGGCAAAGGTTTTATTTCCAGAATACATAACAAATTCCTACAACTCACTAACAGGAAGATATATAGCATAACTTAGAAATGGGCAAAAGATCTAAACAGACATTTCTCCAAAGATAAGCAAATTGCCAATAAGAACATGAAAAGATGCTCAATATCATGAATCATTACAGAAATGTAAATCCAAACCACAATGCAATACTCACTAAGATGTTCAGAGTATTAATTTAAAAAATGGACATAATAAGTTTTGACAAGGATGTGGAGAAATCGTAACTGTCACACACTACTGATGGGAATGGGAAATAAAGCAGCTGCTTTGAGAAGTAACCTGGACATTGCTCAGAGTGTTAAATATACAGTTTCCATTAGATCCAAGAATTCTACTCTTATATGCCACTCCCAAATGGAAAGAAAACACACAGCACACAAAACTTGTACATGAAAATTCAGAGCAGCATTCATCATAATAACCAGAAAATGGAAATAACTCAAATGATTTCAGTGTTCAATTGATAAAAAAATAAATAAAACATGGTATATCCATGCATTTATTATGTGGCAATAAAAACAAAGTACTGATACATGGTAGAACAAAGATTAGCCTTGAAAACATTATGTTAAGTGAAATAATCCAGTCCCAAAAGACAGCATGTTATATTACTCTAGTTAAATAAATGTCAATCTATAGAGACAGAGTTAGATTACTGGTTGCCTAGGACTGAGTGTACGTACAAGTCCTGGTAGCATAGTGGGTTGCATGTTGAGTTGCTAATCTCAAGGTCAGCAGTTCGAATTCACCAGTGGCTTCTCAGGAGAAACATGAGGATGTCTGTTTCTGTCAATCTTTACACCCTCAGAAAACCTATACAGGGTAGCCAGGAGTTGGAACCAACTTGCCGGCACACCACTACCACTGAGTAGATAGGAGAAATGGGGAGTGACTACTAATGGCTTTTTTTTGAAGTGAAAAACAAAAAAAAAGTTTTAAAGTTCTAAAATTAGATTGTTGTGATAGTTGCACAACTCTGAATATACTACATGAAAATTTTAGCATGCATACACTTTTAAACGGGTACACTGTATAGAATGTGGCACTGCTGGAGTCCTGGTGTGGAGCTGTGGGCTAATGCGCTGGACCACAAAGTCACTTTGAACCACAAGGTTGGTGTTTCAAGCTCACCAACTGCTCCTCAGAAACTCTATACAGGGTTCACTATAGGTTGGAACCGACTAGATATCACCTAACAACAACAACAACAATGTGATGCTGTAGGTTAAAGCACTGGACCACAAGGTCGGTTTGAATCACAAATCAGTTTGAACCACAAGGTCGGCAGTTCAAACACACCAGTTGCTCCTTTGAAACCCTATACTGGGTCGCTATGAGTTGGCACTTAACAACAGCAACAACAAAGTCGTAATGGGAGTCCTGGTGTGAGGCTGTAGACTATGAACTGCAAGGTTGGTGGTTCAAAACTACTCCTTAGAAACCCTATAAAGAGGTGCTGTGAGTCAGAACTGACTGCCAGCATGTAACAACAACAAGAAAGTCACAAAGACGAGTGCTGGTAGCACAGTGGGTTAAGCAATTGGACCAAAAGGTCAACAGTTCAAACCAACCAGTCGCTATTCGGGAGAAAGATGAAGCTGTCTGCTTCACTGGAGCTTCAGAAACCATAGGAAGAAATTCTACTTTGTCCTATATAGGGTCTCTGAGTCAGAACTGACTCTACCGCAGTGGTGGTGTTTTGTTTAAAAATGTAAAAGAAAATTAATTTGGCTCACACACTGTAGTTTTCCCAATCCTCCCTAGCATGCTGAGTAAAATATTTTATTTTTTATTATCAATAATTTAGAGAGTTATTGATTATACCCTCAGAGCATTGTTATTGTTGTTAACTGTAACTGAGTTGGTTTTAACTCATAGAATCCCTGCATAGGGTTTCTGAGGAGCTGCTGGTAGATTTGAACTGCTGACCTTGAAGTTAGCAGTCCAGTGCTAAGCATTAAGGATTATCAAATTAAAGAAGCTGCTATACAGTTTTTTTCCATGGTGTGAACTTCAGGATATTTCAAATTTTCTTGGACACAGCATGATTTTAAACACGCTTAGGATTAGCAACACTCAGTAACCAGTTTGCTGTCAACGTCCTTATGGTAGAGAGAATATTCTGAGCTTTATATTGTCTTTGATGTTGTCAACATTTCATGTCAAATGAGAAAGATATTTAAATGCTTTTCCAATGCGTTCGTTGGATTCACGCCTCTTCCTTAATTGGACTGTCAGACACTCCAAGAGCCTGTCCGTTGCTTCTCTTTGATATTTACTTCTTTCTCTTAATGAATGACAGCGTTGGGGTTGATCTGAAATCTTTTATATTGTAATTCACTTTTTGAAGTTAGAATTGTTTCTATTGATTTTCTTACTCATTTTTATTAGCTTTATTTCATATTCCATCACTTTTAATCTAATTTTTTCAACTTTCTTTAATCAAGACGCCTTTATAAAAATATTCAAATCAGGTCTCTCTGATTTCTCCCTGGTTTAAATGAAGCATCCCCAAACAACTTTCAAAAGTGTATTAACTGGTGTATTAAGAGTTTATCAACATTGTAAATAAGTTTTTTGCATCTCATTTGCATTTAAGCTTCTCTGCTGGTCTTTGGAAAATCTATTTTAGAGTCTCTTATTTTTTGTCATACTTATGTTGTAAGGTTTGAACAGCTTTAAAACACCCCAGACTGTCTTACTACTCTCACTCTTCCAAATACCCAAGTTGGATCTGTGTTTAAAATACTCCATCCACAAGACACTTCCCTGTAATAGTTAAGATTTTGACTGGGTTAGGATTCTCAGTGGTTTAGCAGTAAAGACATAGCTATTCCCCATGATGAGATCTAGTATAATGTAATCACTTCTATGATGAAATCTGCTGTTAGCCAATCAACTAACAGGAAGTTTCCTCAGGGGTGTGGCCTGCTTCCACTATTGGACACCTGCTTCCAATATATTGGCCGAGCTTGCTTTGTTATTTTGCTGGGTCTGGGTTCTGCATCTGACTTGTCATTTGACTTTCCGTTTTCTCGAGCCAGTGGCCTGCCGTATTGCCTAGAGATCCTGGTGTCATCAGTAGGATGGCATTTTATCTGCCGACCTTGAATTCATTCACATTTGTAGCCAGAAGCCTACCGTCTGAGTTGCTGATCTTGGGTTCATCAGCTCCTACAACTATGTGAGTCAGAAATCTTGAGTTTGACATCTGACCTACTTGTCTGCCTCTACAACTGGTGAGCCATTTCCTTAATCTAAACCTCCCTACCACCTCTCTATGGATAAATGTTGTTGTTAAGTGCCCTTGAGTTGGTTCCAATGCATAGTGACTTGTTATAGGGTTTCTGAGGAGTGGCTGGTGGGTTTGAAGTGCTGACCTTGTGGTTAGCAGTCCAGTGCTTATCTTACAGTGCCACACCAAGACTCCTCTCTCTCTGTCTCTGTAAATATATATATGAAGGAGCCCTGGTAGCACAGTGGGTTACTCATTAGGCTGCTAACCACAAGATCAGCAGTTCAAATTTATCAGTTGCTCTGAATGAGAAAGATGAGACTTTCTGCTCCCATAAAGTTTTACAGCCTTGGAAACCTTATACAGACTCACTATGAGTTGGAATTGACTTGACAGCACATGACAACTATCTATCTATCTATCTATCTATCTATCTATCTATCTATCTATCTATCTATATATATAGTGCCATTGAGTCAGTTCTGATCCATAGCAACCCTGTATAGGGTTTCCAAGGAGTGGCTGGTGAGTTTGAACTGCTGACCTTGCAGTTCAAACTGACTTTGCAGTCTAGTGCATTAACCCACAGCACCACACCAGGACTTTCTCTCTCTATATCTATCTATCTATCTATCTATCTATCTATCTATCTATCTATCTATCTACTGGTAACTGCAAGGTTGGCAGTTTGTACCTACCAGCTGCTCTTGGAAACTCTATACAGGGTTGCTATGAGTCGGAACCAACTCAACAGCATACAACAACATATATATCAACATATATATATATATATATACAAAGTAATCGAGTCTATGATTACTATGTCTACTATACTTTGGTTTACTTATTCTGGAGTATATTTCATGTTATGAAATTGTCAATTTGGAGTCTGTCAATTTGGTCCTCAGTTTCTACCTTAAATAGAGTGAACTGATCTTAATTGATGACCATTAAAATTATCTTACTTTTGAAAAATGTATGAAAATACTTAACCATGTGAATACATTGTAGGCTCTTTGCAGAGTCTTGGAAGGGGCCCATGCCAATGATGAGCCCTGTAGCAGGAGCATCACTAGCTTCCCAGTAAACCGGCCTCTGCTCCCTTTCAAAGCCATTCATTTGTTGGCTTCTCACTGGTATAAAGATAAAAAGTAAGTCTGCTTCTGTAAAGACTACATCCTAGGAACCCTATGGAGCAGTCCTACCCTGTCACATGGGATTGCTGTGATTCAAAATCAAGTCGAATACACCTTGAAATCAGCAACAACAACTACAATTAAAACAACAGACAGAAACAATTACAAATGAACCAAAATCTTCAGGACTGGGTCTGGGAATTTATACCTTTGCGAAGCTCCACCAGCGTGACTAGACCCAGTAGATTTTTGGTGTTTCTCAGCCTAACAGTTTGAGACACACAATGCAGTCCACTTCCACATCCCCAGGGCTGATCTTTGTGGCTTCAGTGGATTTGCGGTTATGCCAGCCCACAGCAAGAGATTGGCTGAGGGATGGGTATATGACTTCATCGGGACCAATGAGAATCAGGCCTAGAATTTTGACTGGAATGACAGTAAAGGAGAAATCTTTCTTTCTGTAGAGTTGCCAAAAGATGAAAATGAGTCTGAAGCAACTGGCATATGGTTATCATGTGACCTTAAGGGTAAAGTCTACCCAGCAAGAGGCAAGTGTGGAGGCCCTAGTGGATGGAGGGGCAAAGCTTTTGTGCTGGGCTATGGACCCAGAGGCCACTCAGATCCCAACACTGCCCTCAAGGAGCTCCCAGTTTGTGAGGTGATGACAGTACCCACAGTGTACACATAGTGGATGGCAGGAGGCTGTTAGGACCCCAGAACCTGTGGGGCAGAGGAGGGCACTCATGAGTGGGTGGGCTTGAAGCACAATGAGACCGCAGGTTTGCTCCAGAAGATGACAGTGCATCACTAGGCTAGCTAAGACTGAAGAAGAGCTGCCAAGTGTGAGAGTTATTTAAAAGGAGGCAGAGAGAGAAGGCAGGAGTCTCCTGGGAAGGCCACCAGCTAAGTCCTTCACGGGGCCTGCCCTCTATCCTGCCACACTCAGTCTTACTCACCTTGCCAGGTGCACACATGGTTCCATCCAGTGGGGGACCCTTCTTGGTCTTACAAAAGTAGGGGTTGTCAGGGTGGCTGCACCACAGCTGCTTACAGGGGTCGAAGGTTCGGAACTGCAAGATAAGGTATATCCACAGCTCACCAGGCCACCTCTCACTGATGACCACTGTGGGCCACCCTGCCTGAGCCTGAGGCTGAGATACTTCAGCTGGACTGCTACAAAGTCATGCAAGGCCAATACAGCTGATCAGTGGCTCTGGGGCCCAGAGAACCACATGCATTGCTGGGGTTGCAGTGCCCTCACATGCTGCTCCCCATCTTACCCCCAACCCCTCTGGCACCTCTCAGCCTCTCAGGGCTGCTGGCTCCAAGGAACTACCTCGGTAGGGTCCTTGCCCACTTGCCATGATACCTGGCTGATAAATCATGAAGCTCTCCTCTAACTTCCCATTGCTTTTTCCCTGACCATTCAGCCACCAATCCTTACAATGAAACACAGATCTGGCCATTCCACTCTTCCTGCTAAAACCTTCTCAGAGCCCTCATCACCAAGAAAATACAATTCATCAACCTGCTTAGGTGGTCATGTAAGGTGCCAGGCCAGCTGCATGAAGATTTAGGACAAGCTCCTCCTCCCTCCAGCCTTGTCGACTGGCTCACACACTCACCGCCGTGCACATCATGTAACCTAGACCGAAGTCGAAGCGGCACTGCTCATTCATGGAATAGTGCAGACCCGGGAGCTGCGGCAATGCTGGCCAGTCATGGGCGAAAGGGTCATCTCGCAGGCAGTCGTAGGAACTGTGAAGGGGACACACTTGGCACTGAGAAGCAGCTGAGGACCCCTGGAGCCCATGGACAGTCCCCACCTCACTGTTGCTTCTCTTTAAGATTCCCCGACTGGGTCTGTCTGGATGCCAGTGATCGATCATGAGATCTATGAAAGGTCCAGCTGCTCTCCTCACCTGTCTGGGTCCCCAATCATGGGAGAACATGTACAGCTTGTCCTGCTCTCCCCCTCTCTCCCCTGCATGTCTGGCTAGTAGACCAGTAGGTCTGAGGATTCCAGCTGGGCCCAGAGCCTGGGTCAGGGAGTGTGAGAACCCAGGTATACCTCCCTCCTAAGCTGAGCTGGCAGTTCCTGGAAAGGCAGTCCTTTTCCAGTGGGGAGCCACACTGGTACTCACTGGAGGTAGCGGTTCAACTCCTGCTGGCTGCATCGAGACCAATGGAAGCGGTGGAAAGCGGCCTGCACCAGGGGCGCCATGATGCTGCCCAGCCTCACCTCGTCACCACAGCGGTTACCTTGCCCATCGTGCTCCATGCCAAGCCTGTGAGAGAGCCACAATGGACCCTCCCCTGACCGTGCTGATCTCCCAATACCACCCCCACCCAAAGGTCAGCATGCTCCCTGGGCCCCACCAGCTGATTTCTCCCAATAGCTACCAAGTCCCCTACCAGGCAGATTCTTACAATCAAGAGTGGGAGTATTTTCAGGGTGGTGGTGGTGAAAAGGGATTTTCGTTCAGCCCAGGGGGAGACAGGTATACTGTCCCCGAGCTGGGCATTGTTGTATGAAGTATGCATTGGAGTTTCCCAGATACTCTCTCCACACACTCTTCTGTGAGATTTCCTGGTAATGCTGGCAGGAAAGGCACCTGGGGCGCTGCCATGCTCTCTTACCTTGAGCAAGCATCTCATAAGTTCCACTTATGCTTTAAACAATGGGGTAAGCAGCCCTCTTTCTCTGGGGCTTGAATGGGAGCATGAAGTAAGGCCCCAGCTCCTGTCCAGGTATGGGGACTTGATCTATTTCTTCAGCAGAAAATGAGCCAATTCCTTACAGAGCTGGGACACAGAGCATCATGTCCTAGGAGAAGGTCCCACAGGGCAGGCCCCTCTCAGGGGCACAGGGAAGACTTGGGCAGGGGTTCTGGGAGAAAACAAGGAATGCCAGGTCACTTACACATGGCCAGTCTCATGGGCTACCACAAATGCGGAGGAGAAACCGTCTTCATGGTTCAGGGTGCAGCTGCGAACCGGGTGGCACATTCCAGTAACAGGAGCGTAGCCTGGGGGGAAGACAAAAGGCACTTCAGCTCTCAGGCCCTGAGCCCGCATGTGGCAGCCCCACGTCTAGCTGAAGTCCTGAAACAGAGGGTCTAACTCCGGAGTGCTTCTCCTCAGGGCCACAAAACCCCCTACCATCTCCAGAACAATGAAGCCGTGAGTAAACAACCGGGTCTGCTGGTAAACCTCAGAAGACAGTCCATGCCCAGTATCCATGTAGGTTATGTACCAGGCTCACCAGTACCCTACGGCTGGCTACCCAGTCTCTCCATGTCCACACTGATCAGGGTTTCTGACTCCTAAACTACACCTTGCTACTGTACCTCCTCACTCTACCTTGAGGTGCACTGACCTCTTTGTCTCCCCACTGCATCTGGAGAAGCTTCCCTGAGTCTCCCAAGTCCTCTTTGGGCTCTTGTGAGACTCCGACCATGTCCCTAGAGGCAGCAGTGAAGGTCAGCATCATGATTAGTGAGCCACAAAGCTCTACTAAGTCCCAAGTAACAATAACAGCTGTGAGCAAACAGCAGGGCATCACTAGATGTGCAATTGCCCAGGGACTGAGCTACTGAGAAGTCAGACAAGGCCTGTGGGGATGACCACGTCAGCAACAGGCCAGCAAACTCTGCACTCCTAGCTGAGAAGACTCTGAGCCACATTTCCATTGGAGGATTTCCAGTCTCATATCTCCTTCCAGATGGGAAATCTGGGGTCGATTTCTGACCAGTGTCTTATAAGCAGCCACCTCCTGTCTGTCAGTGATTTGCATGTTGCTATGATGCTGCACGGAGTCCTGGTATGGCATTGTAGGTTAATGTGCTGGACTGGAAAGTTGGTTTGAAATACAAGGTTCAAGCTCACCAGCCGCTCCTCGGAAACCCTATACAGGGTTGCGATGGGTTGGAACCAACTCAAAGGTACTTAACAACAACAATGATGCTGTACGGAGTCCCGGTGTGGTGCTGTGGGATACAGAAGTGGACCACAAGGTCGGTTTGAACCATAAAGTCAGTGGTTCAAACTCACCAGTCACTCCTTGGAAACCCTATACAAGGTCGCTATGAGTTGGACCTAACTCAATGGCACTTAACAACAATGATGCTATATGGGTCTCAGCAAGTTTCCACAGTAAGATGGACTAGGAAGAAAAGCATGATGACCTGCTTCTGAAAATCAACCTTGGAAAACCTATGGGTCACAACGGGTCTGATCTGCAGAAGTTTACAAGGGATGATGGTACAGGACCAATCAGCTTCATTCTGTTGAGCATGGAGTCACTATGAGTCAGGTTATGACATGATGGTGGCTAACAGCACCTAGGTGTGGTACTGTTGGATAAGCACTGGACTTCTAACCATGAGGTTGGTGGTTCCAGTTCACCAGTCGCTCCTTGGAAACTATACAGACAGAGTCACTATGAGTTGGAACTGACTCTATGGCACTTAACAACAACAACACCTCTCTGTTGGGAAGGAGTTGGGGACTGAATACGGTGCCCTCAGAGGTAGAGGGTGGGGAGAAGGGAGTGGAGCAGGGCAATCCATTTGCAGCGATGCTTCTGACATAAGGATTCCTAAGGATTACCCCCAGCCACACTCCCTAATCAAGTGATTTTTGAAGAACTACTGAATTCACCAGTTAATAGTGAGGATCCACCATGGGTTTTGACAACCTACTTACAGTGTGTGGCACAGGGGAGTATATGCAAATGGAGAAACTGGGAACAACCCAAGCAGCAGGAAGGTGAGAAGGCCTCCTCATGGTGCATGTGATGGTGTGATGGGGTGGGACGAATCACAAAGAAGCCAGAGATACTTTATACAAGGTGTTCTCACAGACAGGGAAAGTCATGATAAAGGCTTCACATAAAACAGAAATACCCGAGGAAGGGTTTGAACACTCGTGCTGGTTCTCATTTAAGCAAACTGAAAACCGCTTGGACAAAATACAGGAATGCAAACAGCAGGTTGGCCAGGAGAATCATGTGTGCCATTTACATCTAGGGTGTTCTAAGAAGCCCTGAGTAGTGCATATGGTCACCATGTTTTGTTGCTAACTGAAAAATTGGCTGAGCAAGTCCATTCAGAACCATCTCAGAAGAAAGGCTAAAACAGCAGATATTTGAAACCCATAGCTCAGTTCTGCTCTGATCCACATAGGGTGGTCATGAATTGGAGTCAACCAATGGTAAAGGGTAACTGTTTTCCTAGAGGTCAGCCAATCGGGGAACCCCAACTCATAGGCCCCTAGTCTAGCCTGGCTCTTCTCAGAATCCACTGGGAGATCCCAAGGAAATTTGTTCAAAGAGAAAAACAGAGAAGAGGAGGGCCAGTGGGATATGGACTGGGTTGGTTGTTTGACTTCTCTGAAAAAATAGTGTAATCTAACCATTGTCTTTAAGGTGCTCTGGTAGCATAGTGGTTACAAATCAGGCTGCGAACCTCACAGTCAGCAGTTCTAAACTACTAGCAGCTCCATGGGAGAAAGATGAGGCTTTCTGCTCCCATAAAGATTTACAGCCTCGAAACCCCTGTACAGGGTTGCTATAAACTGACTCTATGGCACATAACAACAACAACCATTGTCTTTACCCTTGAAACAAACAAGAAAATCTGCATATAAAAGTTGATTTTGCTTTGCAGATTTTCAGATAATAGTAAAACCTGTGAGAGCTTTAACTACATAGGACTGCCTGGTTTTTCTAGGTTGCACAAGTTTCCCCCCTTTAACAGGGTACAAACTTAACCACTTTTTTTATCACTCATTTTAGTGAAAAATATTTGAATTTTCCTTCACTGACAGGTTTCTGCCTTATATTGGTTCTGGCTTTCACAGATTTGACTGCAATTGGAAGATCAAAACTTTGAGATTGTCTATTTGTCATTTTTGTGTCACAGTGAAAATATTTTCCATTCAGCCTACTTAACCTTTATGGAACTTTACGATCTGAAGATTTGTAAAAAGTATCTTTATTTTTACAGTATCTCCTTCCTTCTCATTGTATATGGTTGTTGTTCTCTACAACACTGTTGTTCTCTCATTATTAGGCAGACGTACCTCCTAGATGGCCTCTTACCTTTGTTCTCATACTCTAATCTTTTGTCCTATTGCTCCAAATTGGGAGAGTCACTTGGGCTTTTTACTAGTTTTTGCATTTTCATTTTACCTGTCATTTTTGGATTGCTAATCACAAGGAGCTCTGGTAGTGGTTACAAATCGGGCTGCTAGCCTCAAGGTCGGCAGTTTGAAACTACCAGACATTCTGCGGGAGAAAGATGAGGCTAGAGAAGATTTACAGCCTTGGAAATGCTGTATATGGTCACTATGAGTCGGAACCAACTCCACAGTACTTAACAACAACAATCACAAGGTAGGCAGTTCAAATGTACCAGCCGCTTCTGGGAAATCCTATACAAAATCACTATGAGTTGGAACCAACTTGATGACACTTAACAACAGTGTATATATAGAGCGCGAGCGAGAGCGCGAGCGCTCTGGTAGCGTAGTGGTTACGAATCGGGCTGCTAAGCTCAGGGTCAGCAGTTCGAAACTACCAGCTGCTCCGCGGGAGAAAGATGAGGCTGGGTTAATGCGCTAGATTGCAAAGTCAGTTTGGACTGCACTGTTGGCGGTTCAAGCTCACCACACCTCGGAAACCCTATATACAGGGTTGCTATGGGTTGGAACCAACTCTATGGCACTACACCAACGTATATAAACACACACACACACTTCTGCTGCTGCTGTTGCTGCTGCTGTGTGCCACTGAATCAGTTCCGACTCATCAGTAACCCTGTAATCTTTACAGGAGTAGAAAGACTCATCTTTCTCCCTCAGAGTGGCAGGTGGATTCAAAATGCTGAACTTGCAGTTAGCAATCCAATGTGTAACCCGTTATGCTACCAGGGCTCCGAGGCATGTGTATATGTGTGTGTGTGTGGTGTAGTGAATTATTTAATGCCTTTTCTAGCCACAGTAAACTCCCACCAAATGAAGAGAAGGTGGGGGAAGATGCTGATGGATTATATGATTCACTTGTGAGTGATTGTTAACAGGATTGTGATTGTAAAGAGTTGACAATCTAATGAGGGTGTTGGTAAATGCTATCTTATCATCCTACTGAGTTTTAAATGAGCCATTTCAGAAGCAATAATGGGGGATTTCACTACCATCAAAGAACCAGGAGTGAAGCGCACGTGTCCTTTGGACCCTGAGATTCTTGTGCTTTGCACTTCCTCAAACCAGTGACAGATAGCTGTGGTTCCAAAGGAGTGGCCGAGAATCAGCAGCAGCATCAGAACCAAGAGCCAGAGCATGAGAGAGGGATGGATTTCCCAGGCCTGAGAGAACATAAAGCTGAGTGGCTTTGGGCAAGGAGCATGCTTGTAGAGTGAGGTACCTGCAGGCACTTTGTTGCGAGAGCTAGGTTACTGACCCACAAACTAGAGAGGAGTGCCTTCAGGCTGAGGTTTATGATGGAATGGTGTGTACTCTGGGTATTTATCAGCATTGGCCAGGCAGAGAGAAGTCTACCTGTGAGCATGACTGAGGAGCGGCTGTCCTGACTGGGAACATCTGTGTTCTAAGCATTTCTGACCCTGAATTGTACCTGTTAAGTTCCCTAATAAACCCCATAACTGTGAATAAGGTGTCTGAGTTTTGTGTGGCTATTGCAATTAATTATTGAACCCAATTGAGGAGTACACAGGGTTATAGGAGAAATGTTTGACGCTCAATTTTTTGCAATACATATCCCAAATCAAATCAAATATATATATTTATATTTGTTGCTGTTAAGTGCTGTTGAGTGGGTTCCAACTCATAGCAACCTTGTATAGTGTTTCTGTGGAACCTGGTGAGTTTGAACCTCTGACCTTGTAGTTAACAGTCCAGTGCTTATCCTACAGCACCACACCAGGATATAGTCTCTCCCCACCCCCGTCGTATAAACATTTGCCTATTTGTTTTTTCATGTGTATAGTTTAGTGACATAAGTTATATTAATCAGTGCAACTAACCCCATCATATTTTTAATTTCATAAAATTAAAATTTAATTTCATAAAACTCTTTGCTGTTCTCTATTTTAACATCACAACCTAGTCTGATATTATGGATGTAATTTATCAAATATTCTTGGAATGCTACTTTTTAAAAAGTCCTTTTATATTCTCTAAATTATCTCGTTTTCCTTAGGAATCAGTTTTCTATATTTTTGTTTTCAATTTTGGTCCTTCTTATCCATGCTATACTTTTTGTTTTGGTTTGGTTTGGTTAATGTCTGATAATCATTATCTGTGTCCTCACATTAGTAAAGAGGTCACTTTATATAAAATATTGGTGGCTTTCCTATCCCTCAGAGCAGCCGTTCTCCTCAATCCCCATGTAAGTTTTCCCCCAGGTGAAAACAAAACCAGAGTGCTCTGTTTATAGGGATGGGGCATGTCAGTGGGCTATTCTCATGTAGAGTTTCCAGGGAAGCTAGCAGCCCTCCAAATGGAGAGGTCTGTCCTCCACAGCACCTACACCACACTGAGTTCCAAAATCATATTTTATCTAACCATTGTGATGTCATTGGTGTTGGAAAAGAAATAACTGTTGTGCCATACCCAAAACCAAACCACACTCGTTGTTGTGAAGTGCCATCAAGTCAGTTCTGACCCATAGCAACCCTGTAGGGGATTTCCAAGAAACAATTGGTGGTGAGCTTGAACCACTGACCTTGCAGTTCAAACTGACTTTGCAATTGAGCACATGAACCCACAGTGCCACACCACGACTCCACACCCATAGAGATGTTTTATTGAGATTAAATTAATTGTGTTTCCCTGATCAGGATCCCTTGAGAGTCCCTACTTATACAAATACGGAGTAGGTTGTCTTCAGACAGAAGTGCTTCAGAGCTGACTCTTCAGAGAAGAATGAAGAAAGTCTTTATATACCAATATGGATGTTCCGGTGAGAGAAAAAAAGGAAGAAGCACAGCAGGGGGTATGGTAATTCAGAGAAGAAAGTAGGTGAAAGAATAAGCATACAAATCATATAAATATGCCATTTTTATCAAAAGAATGACTGGAATGATAATACACCAGAAACTAATAACAATGACTACCTATAGAGGATGGAGGTGGGTGGCATGAATTAACTCTGAACATGCAAATTGATATAGATTTTCTAGGTTGTTGTTGCTGTTAAGTGCCATCAAGTCGGATCCAACCCACAGTGACCCTGTATAGGGTTTCCAAGGAGCAGCTGGTGAGCTTGAACTGCCAACCTTGCAGTTCAAACGGCTTTGCAGTCTGGCATATAGCTCTTTTTAAAAAAGGATACGGATACATACATAAAAAATGCACCAACATAAGGTTTGTTGTTGTTACATTGCGCTGAGTCGGTTCCGACCATAGCAACCCTGTGTAGGGTTTGCAAGGAGTAACTGGTGGATTTGAACCGCTGACCTTGTGGCTAGCAATCCAGTGTTGATCCTAGAATGCCATACCAGGACTCCAACATAAGGGTTGTTGTTGTTAAGTGCTGTCGAGTCAATTCCAACCCATAGCGACCCTGTATAGGGTTTCCAAGGAACCGCTGGTGGGCTTGAACCACCGACCTTGCAGTTCAAATGACTTTGCAGTCTGATGCATTAGCCCATAGCACCACACCAGGACTCCAAAGGTTTAGCCCTTGAATTAATCACAAAGTTATCATACTGGCACAGCCACCACCTTGGTCAAATTATGAGGATATCAGAGCTATAGCAACTCCTGTGTCCAACCACCACTCCCTCCCTACTCTCTACTATCTTGACTTTTAACACCATATATTAATTTTGCCCACATTTCAAACTTGAAATAGATGGAGTCATAAATATATGTCCTTCTCTGTTTGACTTTTTACTCAATATTAAATATGTGAGATTTGTCCATTTTGTGGTGTGTAGTTGTATGGTTCTATTTATTGCTGATGAGTAGATGACAATTTATTTATCGACTCTCCTGTTGATGGGTTTAAGTTATTTCCTGGTTAGGAGTTATTACAAATAGTACCAACAGGCAATTCTTTTGATGCACATGCCTCGTATATAGACGCTTACAAGTGTATATGCTGAGTGGGTGTATGTTGACTTGAACATAACAATAATAACCAGTTTTCATAGAGTTGACTGCAATTCATGGCATCCCTGTGTGATTCAGAATAGAACTGTGCTCCATAGGGTTGTCAATGGCTGAGGTTTCCAATTTAAATTGTTTGTATCACCCAGGAACTACTCAGCTTTAATCCCTCAATTCTGACTCATAGCAACCCTCGCTAAATTTTTTTATAAGCAGTTCTGAATTTTAATGTTCAGTTTTTGTGGCTAGAATATAGAAAAACTATTGATTTTGGCGTATTGAATTTACGTTCAGCAACCTTGATCAGCAGAGTCCTGGTGTGGCGCTGTGGGCTAATACTTCAGACTACAAAGTCGTTTGAACTGCAAGGTCAGTGGTTCAAGCTCACCAGCAGCTCCTTGGAAACCCTATACAGGGTCGTTAAGGATTGGAACCGACTCGACAGCACTTAACAACAACAGCAACCTTGATCAAATTACTTAGTATTTCTAATAATTTATTTTTATGTTCTTTTGGATTTTCTAGTACATAAGCACATAAGAGTTTGGTTTCTTCCTTTTTGAAACTTACATTTTTGTTTCTTTTTCTTAAATTCAATTTTTTAAATTTTATTGAGACTTTTACTATGGTTAAGAGGAGTCCTGGTGTGGCACTATAGGATAACCACAAGGTTGGCAGTTCAAACCCACCAGCAGCTTCTTGGAAACTCCACACAGGATCACTAGGAGTCACAATCGATTTGATGGCACTTGACAAAAAAAAAGAGTAGTGTGTTTTGATATATTTTCTATGTGTACTTATAAAATGTGCATTCTTAAATTATTTGTATAATATTCTATGAGTATGAGTCAAAAATTATCTGCACTCTGATTATATTAAAACACCTCTCCACGTCCACGTCCAATAACGATACTGAGCACGCACGTGAAATGATTCTGTCGAATAGACGAATCCACTGATTATGTGGCAAATCACAGACTTGGGTTTTCAAAAGTTTGTGTGAGATGGGTACTGAAACAACTCATGGAAAAGCATAAACAGAAGCGTTTGAATATCTGCAACAAAATTTGGACCAGTACTCAAAGGAAGGTAAAAGTTTCTTTAAAAAAATTATTATTAGTGATGAGACATGGATTCATCACTATGAGCCTGAGAGTAAACAGCAGAGTATGGAATGGAAACATCCTCAATCACTGACCACCAAGAAGTTCTACTGTCAATCATCTGGAAAATTCATGCTTGCAGTGTTCTGGAACTTTCAAGGGCCAGTATTGGAATATTATCATAAAAAAGGTTTCACAATCAACAATGCTCAGTACAATGAGTTGCTCACTGAAGAGTTGAAGCCTAAACTTCAGATTAAATGCAGTGGACTGCTATCTAAGGGCATTGTGATCTTAGATGACAATGCACGTCCACACACCTCTGCCCATACTGTTGACACTCTGCAAAAACTTAATTTTGACATTTTAAAGCATCTTCCCTATAGTCCTGATTTTGTTTCATTGGACTTTCACCTGTTTGGTCCCCTGAAAGGAGCCCTTCAAGGACAAAGATTCACTTTTGATGAAGAAGTTAAGACAGTGGTGCATTCGTGGCTCACAGCTCAGCCTAAAACAATTTTAATAAGGGAATACAAAATCTTGTTTACAGATGGACAAAGTGTATTGAAAAGCAAGTTGAATATATTTTTAAATGAAATATTTTCTAAGAGTTGATTAAAATAAATTCTATAGCCAAAGTGCAGATAATTTTTGACTTGCCCCTGTATATGTATCAGTTAGGCCAGTTTGCTTAGTAGTATTGTTAGAATCTTCAAATATTTATTGATTTTTAAATCTATCAGCTACTAAGAGAGGTGTGTTAAAATCTGCAACTATGATTGAGGATTTGTCAGTTTCTTCTTTTAGATTTGTCAGTTTTTTACAGTTTGACTTTTTATGTAAAATCTCCAAAATTTAAAATGTTTCCAAATTTGTGTTCTAAAAACTGGGAGAAACAGACATCAAGCAACCCAGTTACAGACTCCACCTGGCCTTGTGGCTAGCAACCCCAGCCTCTGTGATTCATCCCCTTCCCACCTTCCCCATCTGTCTTTGGTGTTGTTTCTTGGAGACAATGGCAGATGTCCTAGTGGTTTTCTGGAGCTGGTTCACTAACACTTACCCAGATTCTCACTATGATGAGCAGCTGAAAAGGAACCAAGGCCCCTCCCTGACCTGCAATTCCACCCAGGTTGGAACAAAGGCTGCCTCAGAAACCCTCTCAGGCTAATGGTAATCCTAATCTTGTCTCTGGCCCCCTGCAGGAGTGATGCTCACCTTGCATGCCTGAAGGCCCGAAGTCCTGTCGGGTGAGGAAGATGGCGTGGTCGTGGTATTCATCGTGGTCTGTGTCTGGTTTCTGCTGGAGGTAAGCCCAGCGGCAGACATTCTCTAGGCTCTGGGATGGGTTCCCAATCTCGATGAGACTCATGGACTGCAGAGGAGTGGAGAGAAGTAGAAGAGGGGGCTAGCATCTGGTGGGCCAGTTGAGGTTGAATATTGTTGTTGTTGTTAAGTGCCTTCGAGTCGGTTCCGACTCATAGTGACCCTGTACAGATTTTCCGAGGCTGTAAATCTTTACGGGAGCAGAAAGCCTCATCTTTCTCCCGTGGAGCAGCTGGTAGTTTCGAACTGCTGACCTTAAGGTTCACAGCCTGATCCGTAACCACTACGCTACCAGAGCCAGCCACAGTATTAACCATTTTCATCCATTAGAGTCTGATCTACCTTCCCCTTGGCTCCATTCTTACGGAAGAAAAAAATCCCTCAGTAACACGCATCTACATAAGTTTGCATTCAAGATCAAGACATGTGTAGATACAAAAGTCTGAAATCATCTAAGAAATCAAATGGTCCATTTACCTCACCTCATTTTCAGTGATCCACTCAGGTCTCTCTCTAGGTATAATAGGCACCTATTCTGTGCAGGTCCCAGGACAAGAGGTAAATACAACATAGACCCCACCCCTAAAGCTCACAGAGGGCCCAAGATAGAAATCCCAATATGCTATTCAAGCCCAGAGAAGACAGGAATAACTTATGCTGTTCCTTTTCTGAAGATATTTACAGAAAACAATACAAGGGGTGGAAAACTAAAGCAAATATTGCAAAGGAACCATATAAAGATCAGCCGGAAGATAAAAGATGGTGGCTAATACCCATGGGACAGCTGGTCTGTCTCATACAAGTGGGAGAAGAGCTCTGGACAGGTCTTTAAAGAGGAGTGAAGAGTCCCACTAGGGAAACAGTTTGGTGATTCATCAAAAAATTTAACAGGGATCAACCTCGTTGTTGTTGTTGTTAAGTGCCATCAAGTCAGTTCTAATTCACAGCTACCCTGTATAGGGTTTCTGAGGAGTGGCTGCTGAGTTTCAATGACCAACCTTGCAGTTCAAACCAACCATTGTTGTACTGTTGTTAAGTGCTGTTGAGTCGATTCCGACCCATAGTGACCCTGTATAGTGTTTCCAAGGAGCAGCTGGTGAGCTTGAACCACCAACCTAGGACTCAGCAATTCCACTCCTAGGTCTATACCCAAAATAATTCAAAGCAGGGACACAAATGTTTATTATAGCACTACTCACAAGGGTCAAAAGGTGGAAACAGTCTAAATGTCCTTCATCAGACGAATGAATAAACACAATGTAATGAGTCCTGGTGTGGCGCTGTGGGTTAATGCGCCAGACTGCAGAGCCGTTTGAACTGTGAGATTGGTGGTTCGAGCTCACCGGCTGCTCCTCAGAAACCCTATACAGGGTCGCTATGGGTTGGAACCGACTCTACGGCATTTAACAAAAACAACAACAATGCATATATACAATTACAATGAAATACTACTCTGTATATACTTAAAATGAAACTACTACTCATTCATAAAGATAAATGAAGTTCTGATATGTACCACAACATACACAAGCTTTGAAGACAACATGCTGAATGAAATAAGTCAGTCACCAGAGAATAATTACTATATGACTCTACTTTCATGAACTATCTAGAATAAATAAATGTCCAGAGTCCAAATGTTTTAGTGGTTACCAGGGCTAGGAGGGAGGGAAAAGGGAGTCATTGCATAGGGGTTACTGAGTTTCTGTTAGTGGTGGTGGAATGTTTCGGAATCAGATAGAGCTGATGGTCACACAATGAGTTGAACATAATCAAAGCCACTGATTATGTGCAAATGTTTTGTTAAATATACTTTAACAAAATATTTTGTTAAATATACTTTTACCACAAGAAATTCATTTTTAAAGCTAATTCCACCAGAAAGACATACCCCAGCATCAGGGCCAGATAGCAGGGGTCAGGCCAAAGGTAGGACAGAGCCAAAGGCAGGAGCCAGGCTGGAACAGGGTGAAAATTCCCACCTTCCTCAGAGGGTGGGCTTGAGGGAAGTACTACGAGGGTGTTGCAAACTCAAATGCCAAAAGGTATAAAGTAGGTAAGGTAAATCAGTGAGTCAGGTTGGCTGTAAGAAGAGTAAGTTGTTTATTTTCCCAGTTGTGAAGGGACAAGGGTACAGAGAAGTATTTCCCTATTTTGGGAAAGCGAAGCAAGAAGGAGTGGTGAACACAACAGTAACCTGGGCACCCCATGCACAGCAGAGAAGGCAGTTTCCCCTCAGCACCAGCCCACTGCAAGACAGAGGCTGAGAGATGCCAGGAGACACTTAAAATCTGAGTTTTAAAACTAAGCTTTGTTGTTGTTAAGTACCGTGGAGTCGGTTTCAACTCATAGTGACCCCGCACAGGGTTTCCGAGGCTGAAGAAAATAAACTTACATAAGGAGCTCTGGTAGCGTAGTGGTTGCAAAACAGGCTGCGAACCACAAGGTCAGCAGTTCAAAACTACCAGCTGTTCCGTGGGAGAAAGATGAGGCATTCTGCTCCCGTAAAGATTTACAGCCTTGGAAACCCTGTACAGGGTCGCTATGAGTTGGAACTGACTCCATGGCACTTAACAACAACAACAACAATAGTAAATGTGGCTCAAATTTTAAAAAGAAAGAAATAAGACAAAAGAGGCCAAGTTCATTCCCTAGCTCACCAGATCAAAGGCCAGCCCTCAGGTAAACAGCCCCTCCTTCATTTATTTCCAGACTGGACCCAACAATGGACAATCACCTTACTCATCCCAGATGCTGGGTTTCTATTGGTTCCTCGAAGGTGCCTAGCCACTCTCTTGGCAGCCAAAAGATTCTGCTGTTGTGGCAGGATAATTTATTGAAATATTGATTTGTGTTTTGTTCTTGCTTTGTTTCTCCTTCACCAATTCCAAGAAGGCAGGTTGCCATTTGAGTTATCCAACCCAAAAGGGTCCAGATCAGAAGTTTTCTAGGATCCTTTCCCAGCTTGGGTGTTCTGAGGAGACTCCATTGGGTTCCCCGGAGGGAAGAGATGTTGGAAGGGCTTGCAAGTGCACAGATAACGGTAGGTGAGGCTTCAATGGAAGAGGCTTCACAAAGGGAACTCTGGGAAGTAAGACCTTAGAACAAGATGACCATGCACTGGGCCCTGTGAGCCAGGGCACTCCACGAAGTGAAGGAAGAGGATTCTGTCAATATTTTTATGACATCCAGGAACTCAATCCATCACCATTTACAAGATGTGGGAGTGGCTTGCCCTTTGTATTTCCCTGCTGATCTCCAAACATCTTCAAGGTACTGGGTTATCTCACCTGGGCCAAAAGGAACCAAGAGTCTTAATTTCAGCTGAGTCTGGAACATTCAAAGGGGTTTGGGGCTCCCAAGAGCCTTCTTGTCTCCTAGTTTCCTATCTATTGACCATGAACAGGATTAATGACATGTCCAGGGCCTCGTGAGCATGTTAGAAAGAAATCACTGGGTCAGTAGGATGCAGCTGGTTCTCTTATGTGTCCCTTTTGCCTTGGAGATGTGGAGAAAACAACTGGGGAGGGGATTTCCTGTGTTGATTGACATTTCCTACGTAAACTGTAAACAATCTGTGGTGGTTTGTTACTTTTGACCACCAGGGGCCGGTAATTGATAAGACCTGAGTTGAAAGATATCACCTAGGCAGCTGGTTGGGCTGAGATCCAGCATAGTGTATTGCTTGGGCTGGGATTTGTCTAGGTAGGGAGGTTCCTTCTTGATAAGAAATGGTCTATATAAACAGCTGGAACCAAGGCTTTTTAGAGATTCCTAGTTGACAAGAGCCCAGAGAAAGGTGCCTTCTTTGGAACATGAGAACCTCCCAGACACAGTAAAAAGTTGTCCATGGACATGGATAAGTGCTTTACCACACTTAGAGCTGAGAAAGCGCCAAAGCATCCGAGACCACAAGCAGGCTCAGAGGCAGGAGAAACAACCCTGACTGACTTAATGGCATTTAACAACAACGACAAAGTGGAAGTGCATTTGACCTTTGCCTGATAGGAACCAGCTTGTTGCTAATTTAAATTTATGCAGTCAAAATTAGCCTTGAAGTTACGTTACAGATTATCTTTGTAGTCAGTGGGGAGGGGGGAGAGTGTGGAAGGGGACAACATCATGGCTGAGATTAATGGGGACATGGGGACAGTGTCGGGACCATGAGGTTGCAGAGGAGATCAGTAGAAGAGGTGTCAGGGTTAAGGATGGGGTAGAATGGAGGTGGTAATAGGGACAGGCCCCCAAGCTTAATGCAAAAGTGTGTCTTATAACACTTGGAGCAGTTCACTTACTTGTTAAGAGCTTGGCATGTTTGCTCTGGGAAGCCTCTCTCCTGTGTCTCAGGGTGCCATTCTCAGGGTGAGTGATCTGTCGAGGTGTTCTGCCCTGCCAACCAAGGGCCAGCCTGAGACCCAAGTCAGACCCCTGGGGCAAAGGTTGCAAAAAGCACTGGACACCAGCTGAAGCAGGTTCACCTGAAGGGGATCCCCACCAGTTTCTGCCTCCTGGCACCCAGATCTCTCTTCTCCCGACATATTCCTACTTCATAAAAGCTGCCTTACAGTCTTCCATGAATTCTACATACATCTAAGGATCCCTCATGAGCAGAAATTTCCAGAGACAGACATTCTAGGGACGACTGGGGGTAGGGTAAGGGCCCAGGCAGGAAGCTGGGCTGGAGTCTATGGCCTGGATGTTGTTAGGGGAAGGGTTGAGCAGCACCAACTTCTATGGGTTCAGCTGCAAGAAACCCAGATATGGAATGCAGGCCCAGGTCTTTCCCTGGGGTCTCCCTGCTGCTGCCCAAAGGGAGGGACACTTTTCCATGATAGTCACTCAGGTTCTAATGGGACCACCTACTAGGATTCAACCTCTCCCTGTTTCTCTGCTTCCCAAGTGGCCTCAGTTGGCTAAGCTGAGAAGATGGGCTCTATGCATTCCAGGGCCCTTCAGGTCCCATGAGCCGCCTTGCTTAGAAATAAGATGACTCGTGTAGTTCTTGTGTCCATATCGTCATCAGACGTGAGGGAGTTGAGAGAGTTGCCTGTTTCCATTTTAAATGATTTATATTTCCAACCCATTTTGATCATTTGAGTTCCTTCTACTTCAAAGGTAACCGTGTCCTGGATTTCTGTTCATTGCTGCATCTGTTTTGCTAGTGTTGAGGAAAATCTTTTTCTTGACCACTCTACCTGTTCTCAGCTGTGCTGGGGTGTGGGTCATGAGTGAGTCCCTTGGCCCATGGTGTTTCTGGCAGCAATAACTCTGGAGTGGGTGAGCAACCAGCCACAGACCTCATAGGTCAACTGACCCATCCTCTCCCACAGAATCGAGTTGTTGGTGCTAGCTTTCCAGAACAAACTCCAATGATGAAGTATATTGGTGCTTACATGGGGGCTGGGTCCACTTCCTAAGTGGATGATAACCTTTGAACCCTGGAAATCAGACTCCTTACAGTAAAGACAGCTCCCAGAATTCCCAAGCCCCAACAAAGGGATCACATAAGGGATAGACCCCAGGAAGCCTATTCTTAGACTATGGCTGTGTGACTCGAAGCGTAATAACTGGTGGGCATTCCCCATAGACTGGCCATCCAGGGGCATAAGACTGGTGACTCTAACCCCAGGGTGGATTCTGCTAGCATGTCCATGGCTCTGCAGCTCAAGACTCCCATTTGGACACGAGCTTCTTGTGGACATGTGCCCCTGACCTGACTCCATTGTCTGAGGGACTCAGAATCCAGGGCCCAGGTTGGCCCTTGTGCATCCTTCCACATTTCCCTCACCTAGCAAGCCTGCCCACTCGCAGATGTGTGGGAATCCTCCCAGGCATCCTGAGCAACCATGCATACTGACGTATTTCCAAATTAAGGCTCTTATCAGCATGCTAGTTCCCATCACTGCCCAGATATAGGAGACAGATGCTGACTCTTGGGCCTCTCTCTGAGCAGCAGTGGGGCCTGGGCTGGGGGAGGCCAGTGTTTCTTTAAGCTGAGAGCAGCCTCAGTTGCTCAGTGACCCCACTCTGGCTGGAGAAGCCTAAGGATGTGTCTGAAGAGCACAGTGATCTTATTGTGGAACACAGAGGGCAGGTCCAAAGGCCTCATGAAGATAAGTGCTCCGTGGGGTCATAAGGGTTGCTTTGTCTACAGGGCCAGGGGAAGTCTGGGCCAGGGTAAGGACAAGGGAACATTGAGAGTCCCAGATCTGTGGGGGGTGACCTCAATGGGCCCACAGGGAATAGCTGGAGATGATGGGGGCTTGCGGGACTTGTATTTGGGCAGCAACAAACAGGGAATGAACTGTGTCTAGCTCTACATGTCCCCAACACATCCTGCCTTGGCCTTGGTATCCTCCGTTTAGGCTACCCTATCAGTTCCCATTCCCATGATGTGGTCACCTGGCCAGACAAGACACCTGATGTTTAGCCATCTGTCACTCCTGTGAGACGCTGTGTCTACTGAACTGTAAGCTCCTCTAGGGCAGGTCTACGTTGTACCTTTCTCTGTATCGCAGTCTGACCTGGCCCAGTAGCACATATTCATTCATTCTCTCTATTTATTTTATATATTTTAATAAAATGATGCTTTTATTTTTATAAAATTTAATATGTATATGCACGCACAAAAGGGCTTTAAAAACTTCATGAAAAACTAGAATTAAAAAATAATGGAATTTTTCAACAAACTTTTCAAATCCCATATGTGAAGTCTCAGTCTTGGCTCTTGATGCCGAGGATACATCAGCAGGGTACAAGACCAGCAGTGTCCCTGCCTGTGTGAAGCTCACATTAATGACGGAGGGAATGAATGCATAAATGAATGAACACACACACACTCAGGAGCCAGGCTACAGTAGGGAGGAAAACACAAGGCCGTGGGGCCTGTAGGAAGTGGGGAAGACTCCAGAATAAGGGGTCGACTGTGGGAATGTTCCTGGAGCTTCAAGAAAGTAACTAGAAATAGCTGCCCAGCAGGAGCCGAACCTAGGAATCAGCAGATCATCTCATTAAAATTCCACAGCAGCCCCAAGACACAGGTCTGTACCTTCCAGATGAGGAACTATGCCATGGTGAAGCACTCAGCTGTTAATAAGAAGGTTGGCAGTTTGAACACATCAGTAGCTCCATGGAAGAAAAGAGTTGGTGATCTGCTCCATGAAAATTGAAGCCTAGGAAACCCTATGGAGCAGTTTTACTCTGTCATATAGGCTCATGATGAGCTGTAATCAACTCGTCGTCATACAACAAAAGTAGCATCTTTCAGAGGAAAAGTGAATAAAGTCTCCAAGAGTCCCACCGTTAGAAATGGGGGAGGTGAAAGCCATGCAGCAGTCCTTCAGATCCTCCAGATCCCTGGACCCACTCTCCCTCAGTGTGAGGAAAGGGACAGGAGTGGCCACCAGGTGGCGCTGCTGTCACAAGAACATGAGGCCTTGAGGCCTGAGACGTTTTTGGCAGGTTGCTCCTGATACCCGGTTTGATAACAGGCAGCAGCTTGACCTCAAAGAGTCATACATGACGACATCTGCGGTTCAGCCCTATATATGAGATTAGGTCAAAGTATTGTTACAAAATCATGTTGTTAAGTGCCATTGAGTCTGTTCTGACTCATAGTGGCCCTATATAGGGTTTCCAAGGAGTGGCTGGTAGATTTGATCCACGGACCTAGTGGTTAACAGTCCAGTGCTTATCCCATAGTGTCACACAAGGGTTCCAGTTACAAAATTATACAAACCTTTATTAAACAAAAATGTCAAAATGTAAAGCTACTGTATCCTCCATCTAAGTGTACACATTTCTGAAGGTGGTATTTCATCAAGATTTAAGCCTTGGAAACCCTAGGGAGCAGTTCTACTCTGTCCTGGAGGATGACTATGAGTCAGAATCAACTGTGCAACAGTGGGCTGGGGCAACCCTTTCCCAAGGAGCCCAGTGATGCAATGGGTTATGCATTGGACTGCTAACCAAAAGGCCAGGGGTTCAAACTCACCAACCGCTCCATAGGAGAAAGGTAAGACAGTTTCCTTCTATAAAGATTTACATTCTAGGAAACGCTATTATGAATTAGAATTGATTTGATAGCAGTGGGTTTAGTTTATTTCTGTTTGCTTCTTAAACAATCCACCCCTCAAAACTCTGCATGCTTCGATTTGCACCACATCAAAACAGCACTTTTGACATCTTCAAAGGACTCAAAATATGTTTCTTTTAAATATCCTTTGAGTTTGGGCAACAAAAAGAAGTCTGAAGGGGCAAGATCAGAGTTGTAAGGTTGTTGTTGTTGTTGAGTGCCGTCATAGAGACCCTGTATAGGGTTTCCAAGGAGCAGTTGGTAGCTTGAACTGTCGACCTTGTGGTTCAAGCTGACCTTGCAGTCCAGCGCATTAATTCACAGCGCCAAAGCAGGACTCCATAATAGCGGTGGTGGTGGTTATGTACCGTGGAGTCATTTCCAACTCTTAGCGACCTTGTATAGGGTTTCCAAGGCTATAAATCTTTACGGAAGCAGAAAACCTCATCTTTCTCCTGTGGAGTGGTTGGTAGATTCGAACTGTGGGCCTTGCGGATAGCAGCCCAGCTAATAATCCACTACGCTACCAGGGATAGGCACACCACAACTACCCTTGTTGTTGCTGTTAGCTGCCATCGAGTCGGTGCTGACCCGTAGGGATCTTATTCACAGCAGAATGAAACACTGCCAAATCCTGGGCCAACCTCACTACTGTTGCCACGCTTGAGTCCACTGATGCTACCACTTGGCCAGTCCATCTTGTTGGGGGTCTTCCTCTTTTTCTCTGACCCTACACCATACCAAACATAATGTCCTTCTCCAGCAACTGCTCCCTCCTGACAATACGTCCAAAGTATGAGAGATGAAGTTTGGCCATCTTGGCCTCCAAGGAGCAATCTGGCTGCACTTCTTCCAAAATGGATCTATTGGTTCTCTTGGCAGCCCATGGCACTTTCAATATTCTCCTCCAACACCACAACTCAAATGTGTCAATTCTTCTACGGTCTTCCTTATTCACTGTCCAGCTTTCACACCCATATGAGGTTATTGAAAATACCACGGGTTGGGTCAGGCGCACCTTAGTCCTCAAGCTGACATCTTTACTCTTCAACACTTTAAAAAGTTCCTGTGCAGCAGATTTGCCTAATGCAATATGTCCTCTGATCTCTTGACTTTTCTCCATTGATAAGAATGCTGTTTATTGGTCCAGTGGTAAGGATTTTTGTTTTGTTTACATTGAGATGCAATCCATACCGATGGCTGTGCTCTTTGATCTTCATCAGTAAATGTTTTAAGTCCTCTTCACTTTCAGCAAGTGAGGTTGTATCATCTACATATCGCAGGTTGTTAATGAGTCTTCCTCCAATCCTGATGCCATGTTTTTCTTTATATAACCCAGCTTCTCAGATTATTTGCTCAGCATACAGGTTGAATACGTATGATGAAAAAATACAACCCTGTCACACTCCTTTGTTAATTTTAAACCATTCAGTGTTGCCATTTTCTGTTCGAACAACTGCCTCTTGGTCCAGGTACAGATTTCTCATGAGCACAATTAAGTGTTCCAGAATACTCATACTTCGCAATGTTGTCCATAACCTGTCATGATCCACACAATTGAAAGCCTTTGTGTAGTCAATAAAGCACAGGTAAATATCTTTCTGATATTCTCTGCTTGCAGCCAAGATCCATTGGGCATCAGCAATGATATCCCTCATTCCACGGCCTCTTCTGAATCCCGCTTGAACCTCTGGATGATCTCTGTCAGTGTATGATTGCAGCCATTTCTGTATTACCTTTAGTAAAACTTTATTCGCATGGGATATCAAAGAAGCTGTCCGATGATTTCCGCATTCCATTAGGTCACCTCTCTTTGCAATGG
>NW_006408797.1:1730424-1759108 GCF_000296735.1 Chrysochloris asiatica | reverse complement strand
AGCTTTCAGAATCACAGAAACTCACAAGCCACCACAGTACAACAAACTGACAGACAAGTGGTAGACAAAGACCCTAGATATGGTAAAACTCTTGTAGGAAAGTCTTTGCTACCCTCGAAGACTGAGCTAGTGCATTGTTGTGATTGAAAAGAATTTCTCAGCACAACTTTCCTTGCCTTTTTCTCATCAATAATGTGTTTCATTAAAAAAAAAAACTTTTTCATAATAAGTCCCATGACTGCCCTGTGTATTTGAGAAAATAATCAAGATTATGTCTTTGGAGTCCCAAGAAACCAATGCCATAACCTTCTGGGCTGATCTTTCTGCCTTGAATTTAACTGGCCCAGAAGATCCCCTTGGAAGACACTGTTTTGACGGGACCTGTTTTTTGAAGGCCCCTAACTGAAGTCTTGATGTGGCACTGTGGGCCAATGTGTTAGACTGCAAGGTTGGCTTGAACCACAAGGTCGGTGGTTCAAGCTCACCAGTCACTCCTCAGAAACACAGGGCCACTATGAGTCAGAACTGACTCACGGGCACTTAACAGCAACAACAACAACAACAACGAGACTAAGGAGTCCTGTTTTGCTGTAGGATCAGAATTGGACTGCTAACTACAAGACTGATGGTTCAAACCCGCCAGCAGCTCCTTGGAAACTCTGTACAGGGTCACTGTGAGTCAGAACCAACTCAATGACACTAACAACAACAACAACGAGACTAAGACCATTGTATTACTGAAAGCACTTGTCTGCAACCATCCACGTATTGCAGAGACACGTGTTTAAACATGCTTTGTTTAGAATCAATCCATCCATATATGAACTGGAATCTTAGTAGTAATATTTTTTTATTTTCCCTCGCAAATCAATTAAGACCTGTGCAAAAAGTTCTGCTGCAAACATTGCTCTCTGACATTTCCATTGTTTACTCCCAAATGAACAGAATTATTTATGTTCTTCCCTCCTCAGTCAAGGAGACAGGAACACGGAGGGCAGCCGGTTTCCACAGAAACCACACTGGCAACTGGGCAGGCTTGCTCAGCCATGACCAAAAGGCTCCCAAACCGGCTGTTCAGTAGGGTTATGGCAAGCAGCAAGTGGGGGCTCACCTGGGCAGAACAAAGGCCCTAGAGTTGGAGACCTGACCCAGACCTCACATCTGTTTTGTGTCCTTGGAAAAGTCACCTCACACTACTGAGGTCAAGATTCCCTATCTGCAAAATGGGCACAATAATGCCAAGCCAGGAGTGTGGGTCCTTCTGTTCAGGACAGTCCAGGAAGGGGGACAGCACAGGCTGGGCACATAGCACCTCACCCATACCTGCTGTTTTTGTCACTGCTGTGGGGATCTGATGAAGTTGGAGGCAAAATGACAGTCCCTAGGAGAGTTGGTCCACCCTACTCCAGAGGATTTGTCTTCAGTCTCAGTCAAAGTCTTCTCAACTAGCTCGGCCTGAGCTGGGCCTTCCTCAGAACCTTCTTCATAAACACACAGAGAACAGAACAGCATGTGTAAATCCCAGACCTGTGAAAAGGCCTGGTACTCTGGCTCAGGTGGGTGGAGGGCGTTTCTCAACCTGGCACTATGAGCATTTGAGGCTAGTTGGTTCTTTGTGGTGGAAACTGTCTTTTGCATTGTAGTGTTTGGCAGCAGCCCTGCTCTCTACTCACTAGATGTCAGTAGCAATCCCTACCCCGAGTTGTGATAACCAACCATATATCTGGATACCATCAAATGGCCTCTGGAGGCAAATTCTCTTTTCTTCCCCTTACACTCCCCCTTCACTGACAACCACTGGCCCAGGGCAGCACCCACAGGTGAACGGATAGCAAGGTAAATGAAGTTCCCACCCTGAGCCTGCTTGAAAGACAGTGTCTATTCATCCTTCCCAGAGTGGGATCCACTTTGTGATGTTGCCATGTCTCTGACCCTCTGAGAACCATGCCCTCGCTATCCCAGGGGGATGATAATAGTGACTGCCTGGTAGAGTTGTGAGAATGGAATGAGTAAATCTATGTGAAGTGCACAGACAGTGTTGGATGCCAAGGAAGGACAATTTGCATTCACATCCTTGTCATTGCTGCCACTGTTATTCCATGATGAGATTTTATAGATCTCTTCCTATCGGGGAAACGAAGGCACAGTCAAGTTCTGTAACGTGCTTACTGTCCACAACAAGTATCAGCAGGACCAGGATGAGCATTGGGGAACCATGCCCCACAGCCCACATCCCTCAAAAATGTCTTCTATCACTTTTTCCCTCACTGGGGTAGTAAGGGCTCCACCAGAATCTCAGGAGGGAGTGTCATCTCCCACCAGCACTGAAGTGTAAGACAGTCAAGGTGGCTCAAATCTCATCATGGCAAACATCTTGGAACTGTAGCCTGAGTAAAGGCTAGAAGTTATTGTGAGGGACGCTCATGGTGACCCTGTGCACAGCAGAATGAAGTGTCTCTCTGGCCTGTACCATCTTCACAACATACTCCAGTTGATATTGCAGTCACTGTGCATTCTGAGTGCTTCCCAGTCTAGGGGATTCATCTTCTGGCATTAGAGCAGACAATGTTCTGCCGTGATCCATATAGTCTTCAAAGCCTCTTTTACTAGTCTGTATTTGTATTATTGTTGTTGTTGGTGTTGTTAAGTGCCGTCGAGTCGGTTTTGACACATAGTGACTCAGTTTAGGGTTTGTGAGGAGTGGCTGGAGATTGTGAACCATAGACCTTATGGTTCAAACTGACCTTGAGGTCAAGTGCGTATCTTATGGCGCCCCACCATTATGAGTCACAGTGACCCTATGTACAACAGTAAGAAACACTGCCCAGGCCTGAGGTATCATCACAATCGTCGGTATACCTGAACCCACTGTTGAAGCTGCTGTGTTAATTCATCTTGCTGAGGGTTTACCTCTTTTTCGATGACCCTCTACTGTACCAACCAGAATATCCTTTTCCAGGGACTCTTCATAACATGTCTGAAGTACGTAAGGTAAAGTCTTCCCATCCTCGCATTTAAGGAGCACACAGACTCTGTTTCTTCAAGACAGATTTGTTTGTTCTTCTGGCAGCTTATGATACATTCAATATTCTTTGCCAACATTATTCAAATGTGCCAATTCATCCCAGTCTTCTTTATTCATTGTCCAGTTTTCCCTTGCATATGAGGCAATTGAAAACACTATGGCTGGAGTGACCCTGCTGGTATTCTATATACTCGTGGCACAGCTTCCAGCCCAGCATCATAGCAACACACAAGTGGAAGGACAGAAGGTGAACTCCTTATTTTTGTGCCTGAGATGCTCCTACCTGGAGGGCATTCCATTTCCAACCAGCCTGTCCAGAGAAAGCCAGGCTGAGGGATTTTCAGCACCATGCTTCCCAGGCTCACCCAGGACTGACCAGCAGCGACAGGGAGGACTCAGTGGAACAGACATCTCAAGACCAGTGTCTGGTTCCAGTGTTTCCTTGTCCTTCTGTGGACCCGGGTAAAGGTTGGAACCCAGATGCCCAGGCTGCCAGGGAGCTGTCCATGGGTAGGGTGTGGGGCCACTAGGACCTCCGGTCTCCTGTCACAAGTCTGTTTGCCAGGGCCCTCACTGTCTCTTCCCAGACCCTCCCTCCTGGCCTGCACACTAGGCTGGGATATTCCAAATCCTACAAAACTACCTAACCTTGCCTCAGCTGTCTCTCACATAGGGAAGTTAGCAAGCATACAGAGTAGGTAGGTCATGGCCCAGGATACTACAAGAGGACCACAGTGCTGGTCTGGGTCCTGGGACACTGGGTTGTGACCCTCAACATGTTGTGTCCCAGCATCAGGTCCTCTCTTCTCTCGCCCTCCTCTAAGAGAATCATAGTCAGGATTTCTCATATCTGTCCCCTCAAGCACTGAAAAATCCCAGCAAGTGCCCTCATCTTTGCCTTGACCTGGTCCTCCCTGGCACGATGCTGCCCATCCTTCTCTGATTATCCCCAAATATGCTTCCCATTGCTTTCTCATTGTCTTAGGAAATATTTAGAATAAGAACAGTTCAGTAGCTTTGGTTCCTTCTCAAAAAAATCAATTGAAAAGCCAGTTGCTATGCAACCCGCAAGAGTTGCTGATGTTCTGCTCCCTGGCTGAAGGCATATTGTATAAAATAAGATAATCTTTTTTCTTCTGCCTTTTTTTTTTTTTTTTAGGAAATGGAGAAAAAAATGTTGTTTTAGGAAAAACTTGAGATAATGCATAGGCTTCTCATAAGCTGCAAGACAAACAACATGTCACTCATACAAGTGTTACCAATTTTATCCCAGCTCAAGTCTGGTGGGGCCTGGGGACAGGCGAAGGAGGGGGTGCAGCAGAGGGGGCAGTGCTGGTCTATTTCCATCACAGTGGTTAACAGAATATGGATACCTGAGCAGTTCCCTGACCCAGACTTGGGTCACAGCCTCTTGGCCTTTCAGAATCTACCACTAAGGCCCTGGAGTGTGCAGAGATCAACCATCTCCATGCAGGGTCTCTGGATACAGCCACCTTGGCTTTGCCATGTTTAAACTCTTCCACAAATGGGGTCCTCACACCTTAGCAGGAAACCTATGATTCCCTGAAGAACAGTATATCAGAATTCATCCTCATTCTGAGCCAAACTCTATCGCCAGTTCCCCATCTAGAAGCAGCCTGACTTTTCTTTTCCAGAACGTTAGACATGCTGAGTTCACTTCTTCCACCAACAATGACATATACTATGTTTACTATATACATATTAAGTTTATTGGAGCCTTGGTGTGGTGCTGCAGGTGAATGCGCCGAACTGCAAAGTTGGTTTGAATCACAAGGTTGGCAGTTCAAGCTCACCAGCTGCTCCTCAGAAACCCTATACAGGGTCGCTATGAGTTGGAACCAACTTGGTGGCACTTAACAACAACAACATATACATAATTATAACAGTTAATACATATTCCATTTATATTTACCACATATGGTTGCCTACATAGGGAGTCCTTGGATAGTACAAAAGGTTAAGGGTTAGACTACTAGTTAAAAGGTTGGTGGCTCAAACCCACCCGGAAGACAGTTCTGTGAACTCCTTCCACAAGATCACAGCTTTTTGAGAAACCTCTGGAGCAACATTCTACTCTGTGCACATACAGTCTTCATGAGTGAGATCTGACTTGACAGCAAATAACAGCATCTGCTCATATGTACATAAGTATACTATTAGTTTAATTATTTTAGCTTTATAACATGTTTGAAGTAAGCCCTTTTATTTGCTTGACTTTCAAAGGTTTCCCAATTATTCTTGACTCTTTTTGTTTCCAGATGAACCTTTGATTCAGTCAATCAAATTTCCAATTATTAATCTGGGGCACAAGATGACAGATACTGTTTCATTCTGTTGTACATAGGGTCACTGAGTCAGAACTGACTTGACAGCATCAAACAAAAACAACAGCAATCTGGGAAAGGAGTTCTTTGGTGGCAAACAGTAAACATATTCAGCCGCTAACCAAAAGTTTGGAGGTCCAGGTTCACTCAGTAGCTCTTGGGAAGAAAAGCCAGAAAATTTACATCTAAAAAATCAGCCATTCAATCTGTTTGGCTATTATAAGAACAAGCAACCTGTTTGCTGGGGAGCCACCAAGGCAAGCAGTCAAACTCCTTTCTGGACAACTCACCCCCCAAAATTGAAACTCAAAGGGAACACACAAAGAGTCATGCAATCTCCCTGGTGACTGTGTTGGTCTATATGTGAGTGGAAGTGGGGAAAAGGCAATAATGAAGACATGGGCTGAGTTCAACTACATTCTATAGACTCCTGTTCACCTTGAGATAAGAAAAAGAAGAGGAAGGGCTGGTTGGTCCAAAGTTTGGGGACACTTGGGAGTTCCTGATCCCATAGACACTGACCTACCCACAGAGGGCTAGAGCTGAGAGTGAAGCATTCAACTGATATGAAGTATGGGGAACACACACGAATGCCCAAATTTGCAGCTAGCACCCATTTGACCTAAGGAGCTCTGGTAGCATAGTGGTTATGAATCGGGCTGTGAACCACAAAGTCAAGCAGTTTGAAACTACCAGCTGCTCCACGGAAGAAAGATGAGGCTTTCTGTGTCCATAAAGAAACCCTGTTCAGGGTCGCTAAGGATCAGAACCAACTCGACGGCACTTAACAACAAAAACACAACCCATTTGACCTAGCTTTGATGGTTTGATGATCAGAACTTGACTAGAGAAAGATAAAGAAATTTGATAAAGGAAGCAAGTGCTTTGATGAGCTTGACCTATAATTATAGATGTAGTAGCTCAAAATACCAACTGAGAGGGGAGTCTTCACATCAAGGATCAAGCCTATCCTCTCTGTACACAGAGTTGATAGGGATGGGCATCTTAGACACTGGCTTCCTAAATGGTGGGGGTGGGGGCTTGGGGGGTAAGGCTATAAAGGCATGAAGTGGCTGGTTTACAAGTTTTTAAGAGGCAGTTTAGTTTCAGAGTGCATGGGGGGAAAGTAGGTTCTCCACTGAATAGATTTAATCTTGTCTACATGGGTCTGATGAAAGGAGATAGGGATAGGGTTCTTTTGATTCAATAGTGAATACTTGTTATGCTTAATTGTGATTATCACAACTGTAAAGATAGAGGTTGTGTAACAAAAAGGGGAGAGTAGTTAAATCTTACATTCCAGGAACAGAGGACTCTAGGACTATCAAGAGAGAAGAGCATGTTGTAAGTCTGTCTTCAGCCTATAACTGATTGGAATACCTAAAAGGTGTTCTAGAACTTGCCAAGTGAAATAGGATTCTTGCTGAGCATTTGTAGTATATAGGACATTAGGTGGAATCCTGAGCCTCATCCAGAACTTTCTGAGGTGAGACAGTCCCACTAGAAAGGACAAGCAGACCAGCCTGGAAGAGCTAGAGCATCAGAAGATACTTCTTGAAACAGAGCAGCAGGAAAAATCCAAAACAAACAATGGCAGTCTGATTAGCTAATACAAGAATAAGCAAGTTGTTCACTAGGGAGCCATCAAGGCAAAGCAATCAAGTCCCTTCAGGGCAAATCCCCCCTCTAAGACTGAAACTCAAAGGGAACACATGAGCAGGCATGCAAGCTTTCTAGTGACCATGTTGGTCCACTGGTGAGTGGAAGAGGGGGAAAGGCAGCAATGAAGGCATGGGCCAAGTTCAAACATATTCCATAGACTCCCATCGACCTGGAGATGAGAGAGAGAAGAGGAGGGGCTGGTTGGTCTGAAGTGTGGTGAGACCTTGCGACTCCTGAGCCCATGAACAAGGACATAGCCACGGAGGGCTAGAGCTGAGAGTGAAGCATCCAGCTAATATGAAGTAAGGGGAGAGCACAAGAACACCCAAAGATGCAGATAGCACCCATTTGACCTTGATGGCTTGATGATCAGAACTCAACTAGAGGAAGATAAAAAAAATTTTTTTTGATAAAGGAAACAAGTGTAAATTGCTACAATTAGATGAACTTGACCTATACGTATGGATGCAGTACCTCAAAATACCAACTGAGAGGGAAGAAATCTTCACATCAAGTTTCAATCCTATCCCCTCTGTATACAGGGTTGATAGGGATGGGCAACTTAGACATTGGCTATCTAAAATGAGGGGGCAATAAAGGCATGAAGTGACAGGCTTACAAGTTTTCAAGAGGGAGTTTAGTTTAGAGTGTACAGGGGAAGGTGGAGTCCCCACTGGATAGTTTTTATCTTGTCTAGACAGGTCTGGTGAAAAGAGATAGGGATAAGATTATTCTGATTCAATAGTGAATAATTGCTATCATGACTAGCTGCGGCTATCACAATTGTAGAGGTAGACGTTTTGTAAAAAAGGAGTAGACGTTAATCTTACAGTTCAGAAACAGGACTCTAGGACCATTAAGAGAGAAGAGCATGAGCGGAATGTGTGACATTATCCAGAGAATCAGCAACACCAGAGATGGAGGCAGAGATGAGAACATGGAGATTGGGAGCGTATCAGGACTCTAGATTCATGGAAAGAGAGGGACTAGGTGTTTGTGGCCAGGGTCAGGCTTGCAGAATGTGCCCTTTGGTTGTTTAAATTATTATATATTCCTGAGTGTTTTTGTGTACATCCCCCCTCCAAAAAAAGGGAGGGAATGGAAGCAGATACTGTTGAATGCACAAAGAAGATTGTAATAATTGCAATGAAACAATGGTGTAAAGCTGATGTTCTCCCATGTAAACAATCAGTCAGTTCAAAATAAAAACTTAAAAAAAAAAAAAAGGTTTTTATTGTGAATTGAGTGATAGTTTACATGTGAAAACATGGGTTTACACTCATTCTATCATATTTTGCTTCATTACAATAATTACAATCCCCTCCATGCATCATCATTTAACAGTATTTGCTTCTATTCCCTCTGTTTTTGTTTGTTTTTTTGTTTTGATGTACACAAAAACACTTAGGAATATATAAATAACAATTTAAACATTCAAAGAACACATTCTGCAAGCCTGCCTCTTGGCCACCAGCACACAGCATTTCTTTTTCCATGAGTCTAGAGTTCTCAGCTGCTCTATCTCTCCATGTCATTACCTCTGCCTCCATCTCTGGTGTCACTGCTTCTCTGGATAGGTCCCACATTCCTCTCATGCTCTTCTTCCTTGATGGTCCTAGGATCCTCTGTTCCTGGACTGTACGATGAACTAGTTCCCCCTTTATCAAATCATTATTTTTGATAGATTTTACAAAAGCATTGATCTGTGATGTATTAGAAATAGGAAGAGCAAATAATAGGGGTGCGGCACTGGGGGTTAATGCGCTGGACTGCAAGGTTGGTTTGAACCACAAAGTCGGCGGTTCAAGCTCACCAGCTGCTCCTTGGAAATTCTATATGCAGTCACTATGAGTCAGACCGACTTGATGGCACTTAACAACAAGTCATTCAACACAGACACCAAGATGCAGTGTGTGCAGACTCAGCTGCCTTCCTTGCTGACCATGGGCTCTAGGCATGTGCCGGGACCTGCATATGTCCCTATAATGCCCCTGCTGACCGAACAGGCTGCATCCTGATGACAAAGGCTATTGTCCACTCCACTCACAGTGTGGCTCTGCCAGTGTGAGCAGGATGTGGACAACAAGGCCTGGACAAAGCCAAACACTTCCCTATAAGGTGGCACCTAAATGCCAGTGCCCTGGACACTTGGGTGAAGAGGAGGGTATGGGCCATGCCTGTGGGTAAGGCTATGTACCTACAGCATCACTTTGGCTGAAAGTATGCATCGAAGGTTTCCCATGAAGCAAGTGGCAGAGTTCTTAGGCCCAACAATAGCAAAGGTAAGTGCCAGCAAGGGAGAAGAACACAGACCCTTCCCCAACCACCCTCTATGGAGAAAAACCTATAGAGCAATTCTATTCTGTACACATGGGGCCCCATGAATCAGAATTGACTGACAGCTAATAACAATGTATTATTCAAAACTCCCTGTGCCTTTTAAAATTAATCTGTTACAGGCCTTGAAAAAGGTATTAAAGACTCCCATAGTTATATGTTCACTAATTGTACAAATGGCTGTCTTTTATATATCTTATAGTCTTTCTACTTGGGGTACATCGAGATCCATAACTGATATTCTTCACTGTGGCTGTCTTTATTCACGTAAAATGATACCTTTTACTTGTATCAGGAGAGTACACACAAATTTGGGATGAGTTCCTGGAATTCATTCTGGATATGAGCACTTCCTTGTCAGTTTTCTGTTGTGTTTCTAGTAAGTTGTATGCAGTTTGATTTTAATATTTTGGCACTGAGATCTTTGTCTCTTAGTAGAGGAGTTTAACCCCATTTCCTAATTAGCATGCCCAAAATTCTTAATCTTCCTACAATTTGATTTTCTATGCACTTGGGTATAGTTAGATTATGGATTCAGGAATTAGTCTATCTGGGTAAGACGCCTAACTTTAGAGATGTTGAATACCCTTGGCTGGCTCTCCTCGTGCATCCCTTGAATTACTTTAGGCCTCAGTGTTCTTACCTGTAAAATGGAGACCATTAGTTCTGGAAACGTAATGGGTCAATACCAAAACATTGGGCACAAGAGTGGGCTCAACACACACAGGGCTCACTCCTTTCTCTTTAACTCTCTCTGCATCTCATCCCATACCCGTCTTACTCTTTCTTGAAATTTATTTTATTATCTTAAAATAGAACTAAAAATTTCCATTTTAAGCATATTGAAGTGTAAAATTCAGTGATACGAGTTGATGCCTTTGAGTTGTGGTGTTGGAGGAGAATACTGAAAGTGCCATGGACTGCCAAAAGAACCAATAGATGTGTTTTGGAAGAAGTGCAGCCAGAGTGCTCCTTGGAGGCCAGGATGGCTAAGCTTCATCTCTCATACTTTGGACATATTGTCCGGAGGAAACAATCGTTGGAGAAGGATGTCATGCTGGGTAGGGTGGAGGGTCAGAGAAAAAGAGGAAGACCCCCAACGAGATGGATCAGCCAGGTGGCATCATTGATGGACTCAAGTGTGGCAGCGGTAGTGAGGTTGGCCCAGGATTGGACATTGTTTCGTTCTGCTGTGCATGGGTCGCTATGAGTCGGTTCCGACTCGATGGCACCTGACAACAACAACAGTTACATGCAATTTGTGCAACCACCACCTCTCTATTTCCAAACGTTTGTCATCACCTGTAATAGAAACTCTGTGTTCTTTCTAATAATTTTCCGTTTGTCCCCCACCCCCGAACCTGGTAGCCACTAATGAACTTTGGTCTCTATGCATTTGCCTATTCTGTATATTTCACATAAGTGAAATCATACAATATGTGTTCTTTTGAGTCTGACAATTCACTCAGCATGTTTTCAAGGTTCATCTATATCCTAGCATGTATCGGACCTTCATTTCTTTTTGTTGTTGTTGTTAGGTACCATCGAGTCAGTACTGACTCATAGTGACCCTATGCACAACAGAACTAAACAATGCCTGGTCCTGGGCCAGCCTCACAATTGTTACCACACTTGATGCCACTGATGCTGCCACTTTGCCAATCCATCTCGCTGGGGGTCTTCCTCTTTTTCTGTGACCCTCCACCTTACCAAACGTGATATCCTTCTCCAAAGACTGGTGCCTCCTGACAATATGTCTGAAGTATGAGAGACGAAGTTTGGCCATCGTGGCCTCCAAGGTGCACTCTGGCTGCACTTCTTCCAACACAGATCTGTTGGTTCTTTTGGCAGCCCATAGCACTTTCAATATTCTCCTCCAACACCATAACTCAAAAGTATAAATTCTTCTACAATCTTCCTTACTCACTGTCCAATTATTGCATACATATGAGGTTATTGACAATACTATGGCTTGGGTCAGGCGTCACTGCATATACGCCATATTTTATTTATCCATTCATTGTTGATAGACATTGGATTGTTTTTATCTTTTGTCTATTGTAAATAATGTTGCAATAAACATTAGTGTCTAAGTATCTGTTTGAGTCTCTGTTTTGAATTCTTATTGATAATTCTACTTCTACTACTACTACTATTACAAGATTCAACAATTCCTCTCCTAAGTATATTCCCCAAAGAATTCAAAACAGAGACTCAAACAGATATTTGTATGCTAATGTTTATTGCAACATTATTTACAATAGTGAAAAGGTAAAAACAACCTTTTCACTATCAGTAAGGAGCTCTGGTAGCATAGTGGTTATGAGTTGGGCTGCCAACCTCAAGGTCAGCAGTTCGAAACTACCAGCAGTTCACGGGAGAAAGATGAGGTGTTGTGCTCCTGTAAAGATTTACAGCCTCAGAAACCCTGTGCAGGGTCACTATGAGTTGGAACCGACTCTACGGTACTTAACAACAACAACAACAATTTTACAGTCCTGGTGTGGTACTAGAGGATAAGCACTGAATTGCAAGGTTAGTTTGAACTGCCAGGTTGGCAGCTCAAACTCACCAGCCGTTCCTCAGAAACCCTACACTGGGTTGCTATGAGTCAGAAACAACTTGACGACATTTAACAACACAGTAATTCTATGTTTAACTTTTTTTTTTTTAACCTCTTCTTGTGAACTGCGTGAATGTTTACAGACAAAATCATCAGTTTTATATTCAGCAAATTATATGCTTTGTTTCATCTCAATGATTGCAATTCCCTTGCTGCAACAACAGTTTTCCTGCTTCCTCTTTATGGTTCCTATTTCCATTCAACTCACCTAACCATCCCTTCTCAACTTTGCCCTTAGGTAAAGGTTGCCCTTTTGATTCTGAATGATTGACCATTCCATGGTGAGCATACCTTGCTAGTGTTGTTTAAGGTTTTGAAGAGCCACCACACTACTTTCCATAGTAGCTGTACCAGTTCACACTTCCTCTAGCAATGTGTCACATCCCATCATCCTGTTATCTTTCCATCTCAAGTTATTCTCCCTAGATGGCTATCTCAGCTTCAGAGACCCAAGCTCACTGCTAGGAAAGATAATTCCAAGTCTGACAAGAAGAGGAGGTTGGAAGACGCAGAGGACCCAACTGATGCTGAAACTTTGTGACAGATGAAGAGAAGGGTGTGGACAAGACTCAAGACTGGAAGGTAGTGAAGGTTAGGATGAATTAAGTAGGGACATAAAGGGTAACTCACAAGTGTCTTAGAGGAACCACAGGATGGTGAGGTGGGGAGGAGATAGGGAGGTTTTGGTTATCAAAAAGACTTTGTAAGGGGAGGGGGCATGTCTTATTCAAGTGTCCCACTCCCTGGTAGATGGGCAGGAACCCTGGTGTGTCTGAAATGGCCAGCCTGGCCTACAGTGCTTCCTCACCTTCGAGTGACTTAGCAGGATGATCCGAACAAGGACGACGTTGATATGCGCTCCCAAGGACTCATCGTGATAGATCTCGTTGACCTGAAAGACAAGAAGGGAGGCATCAGCAGGAACCTCGGACCCAAGGGTCAGCCCTGGTTTTGCAAATGGAATCGCTACCAACTGTCCCTGGGACCAGAATCCTGAAAGCCTCTCCAGCAGCATTTTCAATTGCTGCCTCTTATCCAGACTTTGATGTGGCGCTGACGGATAATGCGATGGGCTGCAAAGTTGGTTTGAACTGTAAGGTCTGTGGTTCAAACCACCAGTCGCCCCTCAGAAACCCTATACAGGGTTGTAACTGACTTGCTTAACAACAACATCCAGACTTTACATCCAGACTCACCATTACCCCAACATCTGAACCATCTACTGACTCCACCCTTCCTAGCCTCTGTGCTGTCTGCTCCATCTTGTGGCCACCACCAACTCTGCCTGGACTACCAACGCCCTCCTCAGGAATTCTTCCCTGGAACCAAAATATGGACAGATGGTTAGGAAAAAAGACCCCTCTATTGGCTTGAGCCTCTAACTGGAATGTGGCATTTTCCTAAGCATGAATATAGGTCACGGATCTCAGTGCAAGGCTAGTACTTGTATCTGTCACTAACACAAACCATATCATAGTTGTTGCTGGTGGTTTTGAAATATTACTTCCTACAGTACTTGACAATGGCAGTAAGTTTTAGCCCCATTACTGTTGTTGTTGTTAGGTGCCATTGAGTCTATTCCAATTCACAGTGATGGGTGAGTTTGAATGTCATCCTTGCAGTACAGACTGACAGTGTGATCCGGTATAGATCATCCTGCAGCACTGCACCAGCACTCTTGACCCACTATTAGATCTTAAGTCTTTTGTTTTTAATTGTGGTCCAATATATATATATAACGAAACATTTGCCATTTCTACCATTTTTACGTGTACAATTCAGTGACATTAATTACATTTACTGTATTACACAACCATCACCAGTATCCATTTACAAATTTTTCATCGTTCTTAAGAGAAACTCAATGTCTTTTACGTTATAATTGCTCCATTCTCCCTCCCATTTGCCCCTGGTAACCACTAGTAAAAAGTCTCTACATATTTGACTATTCTAAATATTTCATACAGGTGAAATCACATAGTATGTATCCATTTGTATTTCATTTACTTCACTCAGCATGTTTTTAAAGCTATCCATGTCCTAGCATGTATCAGAACTTGTTTATTTTTTTTAATAATATATCCATTGTGTGGCTATATCACATTTTATGTATCAATTCATCTGTTGGTGGGCACTTGGGTTGAATAGCATTTTAGCTATTGTGAATGATGCTTCTGTTATCATTGCTGCACACGTGCTTATTTGGACCCCTGCTTTCAAGTCATCTAGGTATATAACTAGGAGTGAAACTGCTGGGGCATTCATTTACGTTGTCTTAGTCATCTGTCTATATAACAAAGATAAATGTATTCTTTCCAAGTTTAAGAGGTAAAAAGTCCAAATTCAGCAAGCCAGCTCTAGAGGAAGTCTTTCTCTCTTTGTTGGCTCTGGAAAAATGTCCAACTCCTTTCACCATCTGTGGACCCACTGTTCCCTGGAAATCTCCATGTGTCTTGGTATCAATTTTCTCCTGGGTCTAGGAGATTGTCAGCACATGAACCCCAGATCCAAAGGATGTGCTTTGTTTCTACCTCTATGCCTGTGATCATGGACTCATTTAGAAATGAGTTGCTAAGCAGTAAAGATTAAGGTGGGGGAGTCCTGGTATGGCACTGTAGGGTAAGCATTGGATGCTAACCAAAACGTTGGCAGCTCAAACCGACCAGCCACTCCTTGGAAACCTTATAGAGGGTCAATATGAATTGGAACCAACTCGACGGTATTTCACAACAACAACGAGGAGTAAAGATTGCAATGGAACTAAGGATTAAGGATGTTCCCATCTTACTAGAGGGTATGATTCAAGTCACCATCAGGGGGCATGGTCTGATCCAGTCTAGCGCACAAACCCACATCCCCACACCAGGACTCCATAAAAACAAATAAATCAATCATAAGTACAACCAGGATGTTCCTTAGGAGCAAGGATGGCAAGACTTTGACTTATTTACTTTGTACACAACATCAGGAAAGAACAATCACTGAAAAAGAACTTTATGCTTGGTTAAGTAGAGGGCCAATGAAAATGAGGGAAACCCTCACTAAGATGGGCTGACACAATAACCACAAGAGTGGGCTCAAGCAAACCAATCAATGGTCACGAAGATGATCAGAGTCAGGCAACAAATCATTCTGTTGTAAATAAGGTTGCCACGAATCGGAGCTAACTAGAAGACAACCAACAACAAGAACAACAGCACCAGTGGTCTGCTCAGCTGGAGATCTCTGTATCTTTCATGGATTCTCAGCTAAGCCATTACTGCGTTTTTTACTTCATGTATGCCCAGCACCCAGGACAGACAGAGCAGCAGGTGACCAAGGTTAAAATATTCTCATTGGAAGAATAAAACTATTTAGACTATTTGAGTCAAGGTTGGCAGTTCAAACCCACCAGCTGCTCCTCAGAAACCCTAACTAAGGTGGTGGTGGTGTGCAGTGGAGTCAGTTCCAACTCATAGAAATCTCCAGCCAAACAGACCACTTCAACCGTAGCGACCCTGCATAGGGTTTCTGAGGCTAAAAATCTTTACAGGAGCAGAACGCCTCATCTTTCACCTGCGGAATGGCTGGTAGTTTCAAACTGCTGACCCTGAGTTTAGCAGCCCGACTCCAGAGCTTCTGGAAACCCCATGCAGGGCCACTATGAGTTGGAACAGATTTGACAGCACTTAGCGACAACACTACCACCCAAGGAGAGCTGCCTGAAATGGCTGAGCACTCCCTCCCTGCATACATGGGAGCCTGGAGGTTGCTCACTAACCTCTGTGAAGGCAGCACAGCCAAGCTGCACCTCCCCAAACCCTCTCTGTCATCGCAGGACAAGGCCATAAAACTTCATGTTTAGACTCTCTATCTGAGCAACAGTAATTCCTACTCATAATCAGTGAGTAGACACCTAGGGGAACCTGAGCGTTAACACAGAAAATCAAATCACCAAAGATGAACTGGTAGACACCCAAGGTATTTGAGACAAGTGACTTCTTGGTATGGCTTAAGGGTCTAATGGATACTGTCACCCTCTGTGCATGAAGAAGGTACCAATCCTAGGGAAGAGCTAATAAGTGAAGTGCCCTTCAAGGGAATAGAGGACCCTAGGACAATCAAGAAAGTAGAGCATGAGTGGAATGTGGGACCCTAACCAGAGAAGCAGCGGCACCAAAGATGGAGGCAGAGGGGATGGCATGGAGAGATAGAGCAGCTGAGTGCTCTAGACTCATGGAAAGAGAAAGGCTGTGTGCTGGTGGACAGGAGGAATTATATATTCCTGAGTGTTTTTGTGTACATCAAAAACAAACAAACAAACAAAAAAACCAGAGGGAATAGAAGCAAATGCTGGTAAATGATGATTCATGGAGGGGATTGCAATCATAGCAATGAAACAAAATACGATAGGTTGAGTGCAAAACCGATGTTCTCCCATGTAAATGATCACTCAATTCACATTAAACGTTTTTTTAAAAAAAGTATATAGACCTAGACTAAAGATGTGTTGAGAAACAATAGCTTCACATTTTGATATTTTTGTTTAATAAACAAAATGATTTCTATGATTTTGTTTAAAAAAAAAAAGTTTGTAGGCAAAGTTACGGTGTTAACTGAGACAAACCACCTTGACTGCCTATTTCTAAACAGTAGCCTTGTGAGGCCTCAAGTCCAGTCTCCTTACCATGAATTCTGAGGCTCCTCACAGCTGATCCTAGGGCTCGACCCCACATCAGCAGAGAAGCTAGTGGATACAAGCTCAGATGACCTGCTTATACAATGATAAGTTTTCTCTGTGCCTTAGTTTGGGCCTATAAATTGGAAATAATAATCTACTTCATAAGATTATTTTTACACTTAGAAGAATAAATAAATGTAAAGCCCTTTGAACTGTGCCTGGTGAAAGCCAGTGTTTCTTAAGAAAGAATGGGATATTATAAGTTCCTGAAACTTTCTCTATCACGGGTAAAGCCTGGTCAGGTCAGCTCACAGTTATTGACTGAAAGCCACAGTACAGAATACATGTAGGGAAGTAGCATAGTTGCTGGGGTCCTAGTAGGGCATTGTAGGAGTCAGTGTTTCATATTGACCAACTGCTCCTCAGCAGCCCTAGGCAGGGTTGCTATGACTTGGAACCAACTCAACAGCTCTTAACAACAGCAACAGCAGGAGCAGCACAGCCTCCAGAGGAGAGAGAGGGGAAGAGAAAGGAAGAGGACTAGGTCCTCTGCCCGAGTGGGGATGGGGAGACAGAGCGTATGAAGCAGCTCTGATGTTTGAGAATAAAATGAAAGCAGAGAGCTGTGTCCCATCTGTCATCTGGATCCTGGGAGAGGACAAGTCACAGAGCACCCACATCAATAGGGGTGGCTGGAGACTGGAGTGGATCTCAGCATGATTTGGGCCAGCTCCTGGCCATCAGGAGGGGAACCAGGACAGGAACCTGGAAGGCTGGCTGGCAGGTTTATCTGGGACTGAGGCAGAGCTGGGTGTGATGGGGGAGACAGGGGGCTGCCCAGCAGGAAAGGAAGGGAAACCTCCTTATATGACATCTGCTGAGAACGTAAACCCTGTCTGAGTCCAACCACAGGTCAGTGCCCAGCACAGAGAGTGATGGGACATGTATGTGCAGAGTAGGACCACCAAGAGAGAAGGGAAAGGGGACCGTTCACCCTAAAGGCTTTTTAACAGGAAAAGCCTGGGCCAGTTAGAGTTCCCCTCTCTCCTGGGACTGTGTGCCTAGGATGGGACAAGGGTGACATCAGATAAAGAAAGGTCCAGTTTTCCCCACATTTGTCCTAGTGCCTATCTGCATAGGTCCTCAATGGAGTTTGTCAAATTGAGCCACACTGCTAGCCACAGACGTTCTGGTGTCGCACTGTGGGATAAAGCACTGAACCACAAGGTCGGCGGTTCAAACTTAGCAGCCACTCCTCAGAAACCCTGTACAGGGTCACTATGAATCAGAACCAACTCAACAGCACATAACTACAACAATTAGCCACAGAGCCCATCACTCACTGGCCAGGCCTGTAGGTGGTGCCTCACTCACCTCTGCAGGCTCCCAGCACACCTGGCAGAGGTGCTGCACAGAAGGTTCATTAGGGAGCCAGCTGTGGGGCAACAGGGACCGAAACAGCAAGCACAAGATCAGCTCACAGCCAGACTATGAAGAGGGCTTCAGGAGAAGTGGGGGTATGCTCTGGTGGGGATCTGGGCCCTCAAGGACGTGGCCTGAGATGTGAGATGAAGGCACACAACAGAGCAAGGTCGTGCTCTTCCTGCTGATGGTACAGTGTGCGCTCAAGTCCTGAGGTGTGTGCAAGGCATGGGAGGTGAGAGAGGGTTCCGGGGAGGTGGGAGGGGACTGCTGAGGCCAGATCATGCAGGGTATCAGTCAGAGAAGGAGTCCGAGTCTATCCACAGAAGAATCTGAGGATATGAGTAGGTAAGGGAAGATGACTAATGAGGGAAGGGTTCCACTTCAGGAACTGAGATGTGGATAGGAAGATGGTAGCTTGGATTCCAGGATGAGTGGAGAGAAGGGAACAACCTACCACTCCACACAGCCCTGGAGTATCCAGCTACCCACCCACCCAGCAGTCCATCTCTGGCAGATGGAGACAACTGCCCTTGATCTGTATGGAAAGGTCCTGAGATCATCTTTCAAGAGCATGCCTTGAAAGCAAGGATCTTGAGGCTTCCAAGCATCCCAACACAACCACTCTGAAGTCCATGCTCTGACCTCTGCTCAAGGCCAACTGTCAAGTCTGCATTTGGTGCCCAGCCCTGTATGCCATAGAGTAGGTTCCAAGACAATAAAATCCTTATGGCAGCAAAAAGCCTCATCTTTTTCCCTGAGGAGCTGCTGGCAGATTTGAACTGCTGACCTTGTGGTTCGCAGTCCTATATGTAACAGGGATCCCGGGTAGTGTTTAACTCTGATGTGTCTTTTACCTTTCTCACCCAGTGAGGCATCTGCCCCTCACTTTCATCGTAATACACTGGGTTACCAAGGTGGCCACACCCACAGGGCTCCAACCTAGAGATACCCCATGTCTTGCTATGTGACACATCAGGCCTCCCTGACTGCAGCAGGGGAATCCACTTGGTGGCTCTTAGCCTGGAATCTCAGGAGTCGTCCTGGCATCTCCCTCAGGCCAAGCCTTTACAGACCCCTCAGTCCCTAGCCCCACCCACCTCAACACTCAGGCAGGTGGCAGGGGCTCCTTCGTGGCTTCCCACCTCTCCACCCACCATTCTTCACAGTGGTTACCACTCAGACCACACCTGACTTCCTTCTTCCTCTGCCAACCTTCAGTGGCTCTCTACTGCCATCAGAAACCAGCCCCGCCCTCTATCTGACACTCAGACTTTCCTCTCTGAACTGGTCAAAACTGGCTTCTCTGTGCTGCACTTCAGCTACCTTCCTTCACCAAATCCTTACTTCTAACCATTTGGCCTTCAAGCCCTGGTGTTCTTTCCTGAGGCGTGTGCAATGCCTTATGCCTGGAACGCCCTCTCCCCAACTCTAGCCTTCCAAATCTTTAGATATCTGAAGAGCATTTGAGGAGGGGAAAAAAAAATCTTAGTAATATATCTGTTTCAGAGTAAGATGGCAGTTAAATTCCCCCCGTCCCCCCCACACCTAAGCACTCTCAAGTCTTTCCCATTACACTTGGAATAAAATGGAAGCCTCTCACCATGACCTCAAGGCCAGGAAGAGTCAGACCTGCTGTCTCCCTTTAGGTTGCCCTGGCCTTGCTCACTGCTGTCCAGTCACCAGGTCCAGCTGTTCCTTAAACAAAGAGCCTACAAGGAGCTCTGGTAGCGTAGTGGTTACAATCAGGCTGCAAACCACAAGGTCAGCAGTTCGAAACTACCAGCTGGCTGTTCCATGGGAGAAAGATGAGGCTTTCTGCTCCCGTAAAGATTTACAGCTTCGGAAGGCCTGTACAGGGTCGCTATGAGTCGGAACCGACTCCATGACACATAACCATCAACCACCACCCCTGCCTCTGGGTCTTTGCACATGCTGTGCCCAGGCCTCCTATGCTTTCCCCCAGTAAAGCTGTAAACACAACTGTTATCTCCTCAAAGTAGGCCCTGAGCACCACCCAAAGCAGCTGCTTCCCTAGGACCACCCCCACATTCTCAGGGGCATCTCCTTGTTGTATTCCTTTAGTAGCACTTCTTATCCCCTGAATTATTTTATTGTGTGTTTGTTTGTTGCTTGTCTCCCCAATTGGGCTTGATGTGGGATTCACCTGTCTACCTGGCTCACTATCTCCCCAGCAGTGTCTCCCCAGCTCAGTATGGATTGAACAAATTACTGAGTGAATGTGGAAAAATAGAATTGGGTAAAATGTGTGGCCCAGTAGGGGGCCCTTGTGCTGCTCTGTAATGGCCCAGGCCCCCAATGAAGGGACTTAAGTGCCTCCCTGCAACCCTTCAAAGACCCAGGTATGCTGGGGAGAAGCTGCTCTCCTTGCCCAGCCAGCAGGGGGAGGGGAGGCCCAGGGACAATGTCCTTGAGCCCTGTCTGAGAAATTGATCCTGGAATCTTAAAACCTTGGGGGAAAATGTTCAAAGCCGCAGCCATTTTCTTTGCAGAGAGGCCAAGGGCTCTCTTGTTTAGGGAAATACATTGTAATGCGCCTTTTGCTTATGCAAAGATACAGCCAAGTTTCTGTTCTGGAATAGACAATCAGGAAGAAAGGGCTCTGCATGCTAATGTAAAAGTTTGCCTTCTTAGTGTCAGAGTTCTACCCGTGGGTGGCTAGGAGCCCTGGGAGGGGTTGCCTGAGGCTTCTGGGAGGGATGACTTTCTCCTCTGCCAAAATTGGGTCTGGGAAGGAAGGCTGGTCCGGGAGGCCCTCAGACTTGGAAGAGGAGGGTACCCAAACGACCACAGGGTAGCAGGCCTAGAGTGAGAGAGGGCTCGAAATAGCAGCAACAGCAGCAGCAGGCAGGCAGGGAAGCAAAGCTTCTGCTTGTAATTCCAACTCCTCACTCCCAACCTTTAGCTGACCTGAAATTAGGACAGTTAAGAGTGGGCCACACCCGGAAAAAATCCTGGAGTACACAGGCCGGGCCTAGAGGAACTTGCTGTGAGGCCTCAAGAGGGCCCCTCAAGTAGCTGGGATGGGGTGTGGTGAGACCTTTCTCTCTGTGTCCCTTTGGAAAAGGCTGCACCACCACCCCCCCCATCCCCCACAGACAATAATGGATAAAGAAGCTGCTTCCCTGAGGAATTCTTCAACTATGAGAGCTTCTCAGGGCTGTAGAAGCCTGGTTTATCCTCATAGCGAGCATTCCTTCTGAACATCTTCTCCATGTGCCTCAGCACATTCTCCGTGTTGTTGTTAAGTGCTGTGGAGTTAGATCCAACTCATAACGATCCTGTATAAGGTTTCCGAGGAGCGGCTGGTGGGTTTGAATTGCCAACCTTTCTGTCCAATGATTATCCTACAGTGCTACACTACTCTTCACGTTGCCGTTAAGTGCTGTCGAGTCGGTTCTGACCCATAGCAATCCTGTATAGGGTTTCTAAGGAGCAGCTGGTGAGTTTGAATCACCGATCTTGAGGTTCAAACCGACCTTGCGGTCAGTGCTTTATTCTACAGCACCATACTGAGCCTCTCGGGGTGATCACCTAATAAGAAAGGTAAGCACAGCTTACTTATGCTCATGTGGTAAAAGCATGTGAAACTGTTCACTATAGATTAGTAAGTAAGTACAAGTAATCTATGCTTACCTTGATTACTGGTTACTCTGTCCCTGTCAGGGATTGTAATTTGAAGAGGTTTTAGTTGGAAGGTGTTGTGGAGTTCAGAGAGAGACAGATGTCAGCCACACCTAGAAGCAGAATCTTGAATGTGGCAAAAATGGGGAAATGATTCACTATAGAGTCTAAGTAGCAAGTACAAATAAGCTGTGCTTGCTTTGCTTGTTGGGTAATCCAACACTGGAGTCATAGCTCCCAACAGCAACCATCATGAGACTCAGGTGGACATGATCGGCATCACTGAGGGCAGCCTTATACAAGAATGTATAAGTCTCTCCTTCAATGTCATGTCCAAGAGCATGGCCTCGAAAAGCGCCCCCACCCTGACTTCTCTAGTCATAAGAACCTCCATCTCAAAGAGCCAAATTCTTCCTGTCCATCTTTGTAACAGTCCCCACTCTGCTGGGGCCAGTTCCTCTGCAGGTCCACTCTCAGGTAATGGGGTCAATTTCCTGAACTTGGTGGAGCTTAACAAATATTCACTGCGCAAATGTATTCTAGAGAGGGGCATTAAACAAAGTTCTTAAAACAAAAATAAATTCCATGGTGGGGCTAGTTTATTGCCTAAGCTGCCCCCACCATCCTGAATTTGGAAGGTAGTGAGGGTTGGGATGAAAGGGTCTACTCCTACATCAGATTACACCAGTTTCAGTGAAGGCTCTGTGCATATGACCAAATGACTTGGGACACTACTTACCATCTTTGGGCCTTATTTTTCCCAGCTATGATATGGTGGTAACAATATCCTTGCCCCTTAGGGCTGTTATTGTTGCTGTTGCTAAGCACTCTCAGTTGTTTCTGACTCATAGTGACCCAATATAGGGTTTCTGAGGGGTGACTGGTGAGTTTAAACCACTGACCTCATGGTCCAGTGCTTATCCTACAGAGCCACACCAGGGTTGTTATTTTGTTGTTGTTGTTGTTAAGTGTTGTCAAGTTGGTTCTGACTCAGCGACTCTTTACAGGGTTTCTGAGGAGTGCTGGTGAGCTTGAACCACCGACCTTGCAATTCAAACTGACCTTGAAGTCCAGGTCATTAACCTGCAGTTACAATACTACATTTAAATCATCTGCCAACCTCCCTGGTGCATAGGCAGTCCCCATAAAGTGTCATCAAATTGCAGGAGTGTCAAATACCATGATATCACAAGCAAGTAAAATTTTGCCAAAGATAATTTAAAATTGCTTGCAGCAGAACATCAACAAGGAACTTCCAGAAATTCAAGGCAGATTCAGATGGGGATCTGGAATGAGGGCTATCATTGCTGATGGATCTTGGTTGAAAACAAAGAATACCAGAAAAATGCTTGCCCAAGTGTTGTCGACTCTGCAAAGGCATTAGACTGTGTGGGTCATAATAAACTATAAATAACATTTCAAAGAACGGGAATTCCAGAAAACTTAATTGTGCCTATTGGTAACCGGTCCATAGACCAAGATGCAATCACTGAAACAGAACAAGGGGATACTGCATGGTTTAAAATCAGGAAAAGTGTGAGTCAGAAGTATATACTTTCACTATACTTATTCAATGTATATGCTGAACAAATTATCCAAGAAACTGGACTACATGAAGAAGAACACAACATCGGATTGAAGGATGACTCATTAACAATCTTCAATAATACAACCTTGCTTGCTGAAAGCAAAGAGGACTTAAAATGCTTACTGATGAAGATCAAGAATACAGCCTTCAATATCAATTATACCTCAACCTAATGTAAACAAAAATCTTCACAACTATTATAATAAAAGGAGAAAATATGGAAGCTGTCAAGGATTTCATTTTTCTTGGATGCATAATTAACACCCATGGAAGGAGCAGTCAAGAAATCAAACGGCATATAGTATTAGGCAAATCTATTACAAAAGATCCATTTCAAGAGTTAAAAAAGCAAAGATATTACCTTGAGGACTAAGGTGCATCTGACTCAATTCATGGTATTTTCAATCACCTCCTACATGTGAAGAGTCCTGGTGTGGTGCCATAGGAAAGCATTAGACTGCTAACTGAAAAGTCAGTGGTTCAAACTCAGAAACCCTATATGGGGTCGATACAAGTTGGCACTGACTGGACTGGACAGCATTTAACAATAACACCAACATATGCATGTGAAAGCTGGACAATAAATGAGGAAGACTGAAGAAGTAATACCTTTGAATTAAGGTGTTAGTGAAAACTATTGAATATTGCTTGGTGAAAGTGAATATGCCACAGACTGCCAGAAGAATGAACAAATCTTTCTTGGAAGAAGTTACAACCAGAATTCCCCTTAGAAGCGAGGGTGTCGACACTTTGTCTTTCGTATTTTAGACATGTTATCTGGGGAACCAATCCCTGGAGAAAGACATCATGCTTGGTATTGTTGTTAATACTGTTGAGTCTGTTCCGACTCATAGTGATCCTGTATAGGGTTTCTGAGGAGCGGCTGGGGAGTTTGAACTGCTGACCTTGCAGTTCAAACCAATTTTCTGGTCCAGTGCTTATCCTACACTGGTATGTTGCTATTGTATCGGATCAGCAAAAAAGACTCAGACTGATGCAGTTGCTACAACACTGGACTCAAACATGGCAATGATTGTGAGGGTGACACAGGACTTCCTAGTGTTTTGTTCTGTTGTACTTAGGGTTGCTATGATTCAGAATGACTGGATGGCACCTAACCACAATACAATACCATGAACAGTTTCTCTAGGATCCCAGACTGTGGACCACCAGTTCTGAATCCCTAGGCGCCCCCTAGACTCTCCTCCTGGCCCCAGGAGGAGCTGCATGGACACCTTGAGCATGCCCAGGCTGGTTTTGGGGGTGGGGGCAGGGCATTGTGCCTACTTTGCAGTTCTGTGTGTGACCTGGATGGAGGTCTTCCTCTGTGGCTTGACCTTCCCACATGCCAAACCCCACAAGGTATTTGAGAGGCATAATGGTGCAGAGCAGGGAAGGATGCCACTATACCGCAGGACAGAGAAGGACACTCTGAGACTGCAGACCGGGCCTCATTTCCCCAGAGGCCCTTGGCAGCTGCTAGTCACTGACAGCAAAGGAGCTGAGAAAAGGAAGGGATTTTGATTCTTGCTGTCAGTGGCCTGGCCTTGGAGAGCCCGAGGGATGTCACCTGCCCGTTGGCACTTGACTGAGCTTGTCTGCTTTCGCTGAACACGGAGTCCTAGAAGTCTCTACCCAGAGTCTCATTTGGAAGATGAATTTGGGGGAGGGGCTCTGTGTGGCAAGACCTCCTGTGTCCCCCATCTCTGGCATCCACACACCACTCTTCTCAACCTATTTGGCATTATCCTCATTTCCTGAGACCCTAATCAATATCACTTGTGTTATATTGGTCACCACAATATTATTTGAAATCTTCATGCATTTTTTTTATTCCTTCTATGTAAATCCTGTTCTTCTGTTGCCCCATCATCACCTATGGGTCCAAGGAAAGACTTTAAGAAGGAGGCCTGGCATATAGGAAGTCCCCAAAGGTGTCCTGTTTAATAAGAGGTGACCAAGGAGAGTCAGGAAGCTAAACTCCAGGGTTCCATCCCCCATCCTTATTGTGGCTGCTTACCCCACCTTTAGAGTCAAACATAGACAGATGCGAAGACCAAGGGTTCCAGGCCCTATTTCCATTTGGACCCTGAGGTGAGACCATGTCGTAAGAGAGGAGTCTGAACACAGCATGGCCCCCAACCAGTGAGTTGGAAATAGGGAGAGTCTTTCCTAGACGGAGGAGCAGATGATCTCTGCTGATGGGGGGAGGAGTTTGGTGGGGAGGGGCCTGGCAGTGGACCAGGGAAGGCTGCAGAGTGGAAGACTCATCATGACATGGAGATTGATCAGGTGGGGTTGAGCAGCCCAGTTAACAATCCCATGGACCAAATTTGAGCATCCCTATGCAGGAGAATGGTCATCCTCCCTACTGCTATTAGGACCCTAGGTATCCCCATGCCCCACGATAAAGCAGAAGGAAGTGACCCTGGCAGAGCAGGATCTTTCTTACCTGGAAACTTTTATATAGGGTCTTACCTGGTGTCCTGTTCCCTTACACAGGTTGGGAGCTCATGAAGTATTCAGAACTCTTATCAAAACTAGAAGCTTTGGTGTGAGCATGCTACAGCTTTACAATCTCATCGACAATGGTTGTCTACTGGAAAAATATCTCTCCTTAAAAATGGAATCATTTACCGTGACTTCTAACATTCGAAAAGTAGGTGTCACCATGCCTGGAACGCAGTAGGAAATTATTTGGTCTCTCTACAGTTCATGGCCTCCTGAACCATGAGAATCTTCTAAGGGTTGCAAGATCCTGTCTCAGGTGCAGACCACTGTTCTACTTCTGGGCCCCTGCTGGCTCAAAACAGATACTCTGAAATTGTCAAGCAAGGAATAGCCAATGAGACGATGGATTGATATGATCATACGTGGTAACATAGTGGGGTCAGTGAAAAAAAAGGGAGACCTTCAATAAGATGGGTTGACACAGTGGCTGGAACAATGGTCTCAGATGTAACAAGTTATGAGAATGGAACAGGACTGGACATTGTTTCATTTTGTTGCACATATGGTCACTCTGAGTTGGAACCCACCGAACGGCATCTAACAATGACAATAGAGAGCTCGAAACCCCACTGTCTGTTGCCTCAGGAAACCAAGAACCAAAGGGAGAGGTACTGAATTTTTGGAGACACAGGTCTCGACAGATCATGTCTGTTCAGGGCCAGACAATCACAGGTAACCCACAGGACGCTAGTCTAACACATATCACCTGGTTGCCTCCCATTCACCCTCCTGTCTTGGCTGCAGGGTCGTTTTCACTGGGAGTGCTCCCTGACCCCGCATTGGTAAGCATTCCCTGTTGAGTATCTCCGTGGAGCGTGGAACGCTCCCCAAAGCTAACTTGGAAGCTATTTCTGTGTACATTCTGGCCCATGACTGGGGTAAGTTCCTCTAATGAACTGTCATGGTCTTAAATCACCTTGTTTGGTTGTTACATTGCCAGCTGCCTGGCACCCTCCACTAACATGAGCTGCAGGAGAGCAAGGAGCTCTTTTGCAACCTTCACTGCTACATCCTTAGTGCCGAGAACCAAGTCAGCTCTGCAAGTTTCAAGATCAGGTCCAAACTCAGTTGGTCCACACATTTCCTGTGCTCAATGAGTTCCATCATTTGTTCAGCCTTGGGTGTCTCCAAGCGCCCACTCCACACGCACAACCTGACACATCTCCCAACTTCAGGAATGTGCTAAGGGCAGTACACCTCTGTTACACACATTCCTTTGTATAAATGACTCCCTCCCTTTCCACTTGGGAAAAACTAACTCTTTGATCAAAACCAATGAGGGCACAGACTGTACACAAGGGCTACCAAGGTCCTGTCCTTTTCACTGCACCAAGGAAAACAGTATGTCCCTACAAAAGCTAAGCTTCTGAAGGACAAGAGCTGGGGTTGATTTTGCAAATGTCTTGGGCAGAATGAACAGCCGCTGGACCTCAGTCAGCTCCAACCTTCCAGCACCTGTGCCAGGCACCTCCTCATGAACACTAGCTTCTCCCTCCCTAATATCCTACAAGTAAGCATTACTATCACTGTGCTATTAGTAAGGAAACTGAGGTACAGAAAAATCAAGGTATCATCAGCATGTATGGGAGTTGAGATCAGTATAAGGGTTTGGCAGAGCAGCTTGGAGATCTGCTAACATGAAAAGCATACTCTCTGTAATTTGAGGGTTCAAGTCCTCAGCAGTTGGAGGAAAACACCTTTGGACAGAAGAAAAAGGTACAAGGACAACCACTATCCTAGAATTTCTTTTCCATGGATGGATTGAACCCCTATTCGCTTTATGGGGAATTCAATTACTCAGTCATTCAATCCAAAAGATATTTTCCAATCATCTATTATGGCCCAGTCCCTTTCATAGGTGCTGCCCATGCAAAATCAAGTAGGCAGAGCCTCTCTGCATTTGATATTAAATGTAAGGATGCCTTTGTGTGATTCCTGAGACATATCACCCAGAGACTCCTTGGGTAGGGAAGCAGGACTCCAGGCTTGGCCAACTGCAGCTTAGCCCAAGGGACAGTAGGGACGTGGGATATGAGGGATGAGCATGTCAGAACAGACCAGGATGCCAGCTCACATGACATTCCCAGCACCCAGAACTCTGCCTGGCATGTAGTAGGTGCTCTATAAACATATGCTGAGTGGATGCTTAAGTGATTGGCTGAGCCAATTTGAAAGAGAACAGGAAGACACAATCTGTGAAGGAGTTGAGGAGAAAACAGGGAGTCATAGAAGTCAAAGGAAAAGCTCCTTTCAAGGAAGGGGAAGACAAGTGGAAGGCCAGCAACCTTTTGGGAGAACAGACAGAGCCCAGATAAGAAAACACATAGTGATTCCTTACAGATCTAAGTGTGCTGGTTCTCCATGCCAGAACAGTGGGGGAGGACTGGCACCTGACCAGGCCCCAAAAGGTGCTCACCCTCCCATCTATAAGGGACTCCCATTGGCCTCTCTGAGCTTCCGTGCCATGAACCAGGAAAGGGAGCCCACGTAGGCTATGGTGCAGAGGAATTTTTCAGGGCTCCCATTGGCCTCTCTGAGCTTCCGTGCCATGAACCAGGAAAGGGAGCCCACATAGGCTATGGTGCAGAGGAATTTTTCAGGGCTTGGACATAGAAAATCTCAGCAAATGTTAGTTCCTTTCTCTTCAGGCTGTTAGGAGAGATGTTTCCAATTGTAATAGGTACCAAGCCCTAAACTCCCCAAGAGATGCTTCTATCTTTTAAGATTCAAAATCACCAACTTGGGCCAGGCACAAGGTTGGCAGTTCACACTCACCAGCTGCTCCTTGGAAATCCCATACAGGGTAACTGAAAGTTGGAACCATCTTGATGGTACTTAACAGCAACTAGAAGAGGCATGCGGAATG
>NW_006408797.1:1696060-1729364 GCF_000296735.1 Chrysochloris asiatica | reverse complement strand
GATGTCATGCTGGGTAAGGTGGAGGGTCAGAGAAAAAGAGGAAGACCCCCAATGAGATGCATCAGCCAGGTGGCATCATTGATGGTGTCTAGTGTGGTGGCGGTAGTGAGGTTGGCCCAGGATGGGACATTGTTTCATTCTGCTGTGCATGGGGTCGCTATGAGTCGGTTCTGACTTGATGGCACCTGGCAACAACAGAAGAGGCATAAGGTGGTCCTTTGCGGTCCCAAGAACCACTTATACGATATTTCAGGGGAGCAATTAAAAAGTGTCATGTTTTTCACCTTATCATGTGGTGAATCACATGTAAAAGTGATTTACAAGTAAGCACAAGTAAGCTTATGCTTACCTTGCTTATTGGGTAATCTGTCCCTACCTCACTGAGGGTAGGGACATGCCTTGCTCACTTCTGTACTCCAGTGCCCAGAAGGGGGCCAAATTAGAGCAGGGCTCCAGAGAGTGGTGAATGAATGAATATTTGATCAATGACAACTCACATTGAAGCAATGTTCTCCAAATGCCAACACTCTGCTCACAGGCACTTTTCTGGTCTATAACTGAAATAATACTCATATGAAGCCTGGAAGGTAGCCACTAATGACCCAGGGCAGGTAAACCTCCCTCCTTTCTTCTAGACTAGAAGGTACAACAGGCTGATTCTGATTCACCTGTGCAGTGAATTTTAATGTGTTGCCAACAGTGAACAATCATTAGATTTCCCACACAAAATCGAATGCTCAGTTTTTCATAGAAAAATAAAAAAGCTAAAAATAGTATGCTTGCTTATTTCTACATGACTACAAGTGAGTAGGACGAGGAGATGATTTTGAGGGGTGTGGTCCCCCTCATTGCCTCAGTCCTTACCACTTCCTATTGTCTAAGCCTCCTTCCCTACCAGGCCCCTGCGTATGCCTCCTGCCTGGCTCCTGTCAGCATCTGAGTGTGCTGTCCTCTTAAAAGCATTGGATACAGCTTCCCACACATTGCTGGCCCTGACATATCCTGCAGACACATGGGGCCACGCTCTCTGAGAGGCTAGCAAGACAAGCATGATGAACAGGAACAAGACTAGGAATGCCTGGTGGTAGCCCTGGGCACCAGGAGACCCCAAGGCTTGGAGAGCTGTCACATAGGAGGGGAACTTTTGCTTGTTGTCTTCCTGCCCTCTGTGCTATGGCCAGGCCTGAACCCAAATGTGCTCCCTTCCCTAGGAACCCTATTCTCTTCCCGACACTGAAGGGATGTTTTAGAGATGTTTTTCTCCTTCCCAGAACCAGAGCCAGAGACATGTGAATTGGGACTTGGGGCGAGGCCTCAGCCCTGGCTGGTTTACAGGTCCATGGCAAGTTCATGAGATACCCCCTGTGGCCAGCAGAAAACATTCCTGGCCCACCACCGCCTTCCCCAACATTATAATGTGGCCCCAACATTCTTGAAAGTTGTTGAGAAATTGAGCCCATATGCCTTCTGATTGTTTGCAAACACTGGCAAGCCATGGGTAAGTCCAGGCCAATTTCTGGATTAAATTAGAAAAGAGGAAAAATATCTGAATCCTGGAACAGAGAGAAATCATTCATTCAACAAAAATTGTTTAAGAACATACTGTACAGAGCATTGTCCTTGTGTTGGAGGGGTCAAATGATTATCTCCTGGACTCTGAAAGTACATTTTCGAAATCACACTTTCCATAGGCCTAAGAAGCCTGTCTGCCTTCAGCAGGTAAGGTGTTTTGAGGACCTCAGGAATTCATTCAGAATGCAAATGGTTAGCACAACTCGGTGAAATTTCTTGCTCCACTTGACCATAAATTCACTTCTTCTCCTGCTCTGCTGTTTTAGAATAGTTAGGAGCAGCTCATGCAATCACTTTATAAAGATTCCCTCAAAATGACCTCTACAGATGCTTGCACTAACAAGGGTAGAGTGGGATGAGGTGGGCTGAGCTCAAGTTTCCTGCAGGAAAGGGCTACTCTAGCCTCAGGGGCTTTCCCCACAGGAGGCTCAGAAAACTACAGAGGAGAAGGAAGGAGGAGAAGGAAGGAGAAGAAGGAAGAGCTTGTCTCCTGGGGGCCTGCCTCTTGCCAGAGACCCGACAGCTTATAGAAGCTCATAGCAAGTGGGAGGAGGAAATGTCTCTAGTCTAAGGATGAGGAAACCAAGCTTAAGGAAGGGAAGGAAACTTGCTAGGTATGTAAAAGTCAGGATTAGGACCTAGGGTCAGCAGTTTGAGCCCACCAGGAGAAAAAGATGAGGCTTCCTATTCCTGAAAATATTTACAGCTTTGGAAATCCTATATAAGGTCACTATAAGTCAGAACCAACTCAACAGCACTTAACAACAACTAACTTCTGACTCCAAAGCCAGTTCCCATTGCTAACTTTAGAAGGCTAGAGACAGAGTTCAAAATGGGCACTGAAAAGTATGATATCTCTTCTTTAGAGACTGAAGTCAGTTGTTGTTAAGTGCCCGTGAGTCCGTTCTGACTCATAGTGACCCTGTATAGGGTTTCTGAGGAATGACTGGTGGGTTTGAACTGACAACCTTGCAGTAAGCAGTCCAGTGCTTATCCTACAGCACCACATCAGGAATCCTTACAGCCTTGTAGCAAATATTCATCTAATGCCAAATATTGCACTGTGGATTAATGCTCTTAACTGAAAAGTCGATTTGATCCATAAGGTCATTGGTTCAAGTTCACCATCCACTCTTCGGAAACCCTATGCAGGGTTGTTGTGGGTTGGAACCAACTCTACAGCACTTAACAACAACCACAATGAGATATTTTCAGCTTTGCAGGCCATATGGTCTCTGTACCAATTACTAAATTCTGCCGTTGAAGCACAGAGCAGACAAACACAATTTATAAGTAAATTATGGGACTGTGCTCCAATAAAACTTTATTTACAAAAACAGGGGGCAGATTTGAGCCTCAGGCTAGTTTCCTAATCTCTGCTTTAGAGTCTCCAATTTATCTTAAAAAATATGTGAATTTTCCTTCAACTCAGTAGTATATCCAAATTTAACATAAAATTGTTTAAAAACACTTGCCGTCCCAAACAGTGGCCTTTTAAGGGATATTCCTTACATCTGTCTGGTGGTCTCTGACAGTTCACTCAGGGGAATGTGTTCCCTAATATTAAAGGGCCAACTGTGAGTCCTCTTTGGGTGGTAGGATATCACCCACCACAATGGTCTATCTCACGTTTGCAAGGAGTATAATTGTATCAGCAGCTGGTACAGGCAATGCTAGGTCTTTGTGGATACTGAGATCCCTCAAACTATGTATTGAGGTCTTAGGTTTCTGAGGGAAGAGTAGGATTATAATTAGGAAAAACAAGATTAAATTTCACACAAGGAACACTGATCACAAACCCAAGCTTTTATTTCTTGAAGACTTGGCACAAATAGATTTGTTTTTTTTTTTTTAAATACACATGTAACTATATTATTTTAATAACAATTTATGATCTTGTTAGGTGCCATCTTGTTGTGTGCCGTGGAGTCTGTTCTGACTTATAGCAACCCTGTACAGGGTTTCCGAGGCTGTAAATCTTTACGGGAGCAGAAAACCTCATCTTTCTCCCGTGGAACAGCTGGTAGTTTCGAACTGCTGACCTTGTGGTTTGCAGCCTGATTCGTAACCACTACGCTTGCAACTCATAGTGTCCCTGTACAGAGTTTTTAAAGCTATAAATCTTTATGGGAACAGAAAGTCTCATATTTAGACATTTGTCCCTTGTCTCCCATTTATCTGATACTGGAAAAGACCCCCTCAAGTACCTGGACTGTGTTCTAGAGTGGTCACATGGTATGCAAGCCCAAGTTCTCAATTTGGAGCTGCCCAGCCTTACACTGTGATTGTATCTAATCTGAGAGCAAAGACTGGCTCAGGGACTGGGAGATCAAGTTTGTAAAATGTGATAATTAACTAAGCACCAGGGACAGTAGCAGGCATGTTTTGGAATGTTAACTGATCTCTGCCTGGCAGCACCAAATATTGTAGGAAGCACAGTGTTGAAGGAGAAGGCATAGTTGATAGAGCAAATAAAACTGTGGCTCCCTAATGCAGCAAGAGATCCATGTAGAGGGCACACCCTGCTCCTCAGGTCAGCACATGCTGGTGGGAGGATGAGCGGAAATGAAGCCTGGGTGCATGTTGTTGTTGTTAAGTGCTGTTGAGTCGATTCTGACCCATAGCGACCCTGCACAGGGTTTCCAAGGCTGTAAATCTTTATGGGAGCAGAAAGCCTCATCTTTCTTCTGTGGAACTGCTGGTAGTTTCGAACCGTTGACCTTGAGATTAGCAGCCCGATCGTAACCATTATGCTACCAGAGCTCCTTAGTCTGGGTGCATAGGGAATGGGAAAAGGCAGAATGAGATGAGCTAGTGAGAGCAAGTCTCTGAGCAGGGAACCCATGGAGGGTCTGGTGTGGTGCCAGTGAAGGGCACGAAGGAAGCAAGCCTGGGTGGGCTATACCTGTCCCACGACTTATCCTTTGTTGTCACAGTCCTTAGAGCATCAGGAAAGGAGATCTTTTCCCCTCAAAGAAGGACAGTGCAGGGTCCTGCTTCTCTGACTAGGCTACGAGCTGCTAAGCCCCAGGATACTGGGCTTTACCCTGGTTTATCACCAAGTTGCTGGGGTTAAAGCCACAAGAGAATTAAAACTGGCATGAAGGAGTACAGAGGATGAAGTCTGTGCCCCACAGCTTAGCTTAATGCTCAGAACAGACCCCACACCCTTTTAAGGAATAGTTTTCTTCATCAGGGAGTCCCTGGATGGTGCAAACAGCAGCCACAATGTTGAAGGTTTAAGTTCACTCAGAGGTGTCATGAAGAAAGGCCTAGTGATCTAATTCCAAAATGATCATCCACTGAAAATCGAGTAATGCACAGTTCAATTACTCTGACACACATGGGTTGGACAGTAACTAGTGCTTGCCTCTTCATCAGGACAAAAATCTGCTAGCAGGGTGGCTCTGAGGAGGAATGGTTTGGGCTAAACCTTAAAGGCGTGTAGGATGTGAACAGCAGAGGAGGGGAGGCCATGGAGCAGAGACAGAAGGCATCACCAGCAAAATGGGAATGGTCTAACTGGGTTGGAAGGTCTGAGGCTGATACATGTCTTAAGTTTCTGGAATTAACCTGCAGGTAGGGCCCACTTCATGAACTAGAGACCACAGCCCCTACTGAAAGGGCTGAGCTCTGCAGTTCCATATAAGATGCTTCATACTTTCACCCTTTGCTCTGTGTTTTGTAAATCCCACTGGGACACTGGAGTTCACACTTAAACTTCAAGCAGGGCTCACACACTCATTCTCGCCCTAATAGGCACTGATGTCCTACCAGTCAGACCTATCATTTCCTTCCCTGTACTGAGACCACTGCAGCAGTCTGTCCTTACTCAGGTGAGGTGTTTTGGGTGGGACATGGGTGGCTGGTGGACGGTGGCCAAAGTCTGAGTCTAGCGGTGGTAAACTGCTCATGCTCCCCCCACCCAGGTACTGAGCAACAGACAGCATAACACAAAAAACACTCTTCAGGAATGCGCCTGTTTGCCAAAGGATGGTGGTGGGTGGTGGGTCCATTGAAAGGGAAGATACCTAATTTAACTTCCCCAGACATGCCCTGAGGTACCTTTTCAATGGCAGCGGGACTGAGGGACCTCTCCCCCTCCCCCACCTTCCACAGCTGTCTGGCATGCGCCCCACATTGCTCCAGGAGCCTGCACTCATCCCAACTCTCCCTAAACTAGTGGGGCCACTTTTCCTGCCTTTCCAGGTCTGGGCTGTGTGTGTCTGAACATCTGGCCAGCTTGAGGCACCGTTAATTTAATTTTAGTAATTCTGATTCAATTTAAATACACTAATATTTTCTTTTTAAACTGGCATCGCACAATATAAAGATGCACAATAAAATTCAAGCTAATAATTTTAAATTCCAATTTTTCTTTACTTAGAACAACACTCAAGGCGCCCTGGTGATGCAATCCTTAAGAGCTGAGCTGCTAACCTAAATGCCAGCAGTTCAAAGCCACTAGCAGCTCGGTGGGAGAAAACGCCTGGCAGTCTGCAGCCTTACAAACTATAACCTGGGAAACCCTACGGGGTAGTTCTATACTGTCTTAGAGTTACTATGAGTCATAACTGATGACACACAACAACAACAAGGGGACACTAAATAGCAAAAAAAACCCCAAAACCCAACATCTTGACGAGAAGCTGTAAAAGAAAGGAAAACACTTATGCTGCTTTTAACTGTACTTTTCGGGCTATTTGAGTATAAAGCCTCTCAATTTCATTTTGCTCAGGTGACAGCTTGCCCGCAGGCCAGCATTTCCTAGAGTGGGGATACTGGCAATATCCTGATGGTTTAAGGGGTAGCCAGATGCTGCATGAAATTAAAATGAATTGCGTGGAAGAAAGTTGGTCCCTTGAATTCTAGCTCCTCTTTGGGAGACCTCAGTGTGGAAATGCTGTGGTTTACCATGGGAGGGACAGGAATGGTCAGGTGGTCAGTGAGTGGTCAGAGTTTGCGAAATGATACTGTTCACAATAAGTTACTTATGAGGACCAACCAGAGTGAAGTTTCAGAAAATAAATTTCTGAGAGGACAAGAAGTGTCAATCGTGTCATGCAAGGAGAAACTGGAAAGGGAGAGATGACCTGATCTGACCACAGACAAAAATGAAAGATGTCAAAAATCACCCCAAAATTAGGCAAAGGCAAGCAATGAAAATAGTTCCCACACATATGACAGACACAAAGTTAATGTGTTTTAACCAAAAAACTCTTCAAACTAGCAAGAATGGAACTAAAATCGCAGTAAAAAAGGACACAAATAGATCAATTACACACATAAAAAATATTTTAAATAATTATATACACAGTTGGTGTGGTGCTACAGAAAAATGCACAGACTTCAAGGTCAGTTTGAACCACAAGGAAAGAGGTTCAAACCCACCAACTGCTCCTTGGAAACGTTATACAGGTTTGCTGTGAGTTGGAACTGACTTGATGGCACCTGCCAACAACAGCAACAATGGTTGATGGAGTTCGGGTGTGGCGCTGCAGGATAATACACTGGACTTCAAGGTTAGTTTGAACCACAAGGTCAGCGCTTCAAACCCACCAGCCACTCCTCAAAAGCCCTATGCAAGCTGCTATGAGTCAGAACTAACTAGATGGATGGCACTTAACTACCACAATATATGGTTGGTGGTGGTTGTATGTCGTGGAGTTGGTCCCAACTCATAGTGACCCTGTATAGGGTTTCCATGGCTTTATGGTAGCAGAAAGCCTTATCTTTTTGTTGTGGAGTGGCTGGTAGATTCAAACTGCTGACCTGGCAATTAGCAGCTCAACTTGGAACCCCACGTCATTACCAGGGCCCCATGTATATATAGAAGCACTGGTCTGCTAACTACAAGACTGGTGGTTCAAATCTACCAGCTACTTCTTAGATAGCCTATACAGGCTCACTATATCAAACGACGTATTGCATTAGGCAAATCTGCTGCAAAAGACCTTTTAACATGTTGACGAGCAAAGATGTCAGCTTGAGGACTAAGGTGCGCCTGACTCAAGCCGTGGTATTTTCAATAACCTCATATGCATGTGAAAGCTGGACAGTGAATGAGGAAGACCTTAGAAGAATTGAGGTGCATTTGAGTTATGGTGCTGGAGAATATTGAAAGTGCCATGGGCTACCAAAAGAACCAACATATCTATGTTGGAAGAAGCGCGCCAGAGTGCTCCTTGGAGGCCAAGATGGCCAAACTTCGTCTCTCATACTTCAGACATATTGTCAGGAGGGACCAGTCGCTGGAGAAGGAGATCATGTCTGATAAGGTGGAGGGTCAGTGAAAAACAGGGAGACCCCCCAGTGAGATGGATTGGCAAAATGGCAGCATCAATAGGATCAGGCATGGCAACAATTTTGTGAGGTTGGCCCAGGACTGGGCAGTGTTTCGTTCTGTTGTGCATAGGGTTGCTGAGTTGGTACTAACTCAATGCCACCTAAGAACAACAACAACAACAACATATATACTATGTGTGTATACATACACACACATATCCATTTATATATAAACTTTTCATTATGAATCAGATGAAGGTTTATAGAAGAAATCCGTTTTCCATTCAATAACTCATATACATTTTGTTTCATAACACTGGTTACAATTTCCACATTATAACATCTCTTAACCCACTTCCTTCCAGTTTCCTGTTTCCATTCCTCCTTATTTCCTGACCCTACCAGCGTTCTGTAGCACTGTGGGTTGATGCACTGGACTGCAAGGTCGGTTTAAACCGCAAGGTTGGCAATTCAAGCTCACCAAGCACTCCTCAGAAACCCTATGAGTCAGAGCCGACTCAACATCACTTAACAATAACAAAAACCATCCTTCTGAACTTTGTCTAAGCAAATACTAATCTCAAATGGTTGATCATTCTAAGGAGTGCATACCTCTATAGTGTTCAAATGCACTTTTTAAAATGCAACCTCATTACCATTAAATTAACACAACTTAAAACAATAAATGTATCTCCATTGTAGCTATCAAATTATCGTAAGTAAAAAGGATTATTGATGACAAGGAGGTAGGGAAATGGGCATTCCTCACAGCAGAAGCAGTATGAACAGGAGAAACCTTAGCAGAAAACATTCTGAGTATAAAGTTTCAAAATGTACTGACTTGTTGACCAGGGATTCCACTTTTAGGAGTTCATTTTAAGGAAATAATTAAGGGTGAATGATAGATTCAGCTACAAGGATGGCCACTGCAGTTTTATTTCTAATACAAAAATAAAGAGTAGCCTCAAGGAAATAAGTTTGTGATACGAATGTGTTAAATAAGTAATAAGTTAGATTGAAAAGAATATTACAGTAATCTGGCACAATCATTAACATGAGGCAGAAGAAAATAATAGATAGGAGGAAACATTCACATACCTATATAAATATATTCTGATTTTGCTCACAAATTATATACTGCCTGTGTTAAATATAATATTTTAATAAACAAGGGTACTTTTCTAGAATTAAGAAGGAAAAGAAGGAAATCTTCTGGCTGGTGCATGCTGGTATGGGTGGGTGGAAGGTGTCCATATGGCTTTATGTGTCCATGTGGCTCTAGTCAAGTGCTTAGCAAACATTTACAACCCTTCTCGCCCTCCAAGGAGTCTGAGATGGAGAAAGTGATGGAGGGATTAATTCTTATTTCCCTATGAAAACAGGAATAAAATGTCACTAGCCCACTCTGGTAGCGTAGTGGTTACGAGTTGGGCTGCTAACCTCAAGGTCAGCAGTTGAAAACTACCAGTTGTTCCATGGGAGAAAGATGCTCCTGTAAAGATTTGTAGCCTCAGAAACCCCATGCAGGGTCGCTATGAGTTGGAACTGACTCCACAGCATACCACCACCACCAACACCACCAGACTGCACTTAACAACAGCAAGAACAAGAGGACTACAGGAGTCCTCGTGTGGTAATGAAGAATAAGCATTGTTAGAGTGCTAACCACAAGGTCAGAGGTCAAAGCCCATCAGCCACTCCTCAAAAACCCTATAGAGCATCCCTATGAGTTGGAACTGACTTGATGGCATTTAACAGCAAAACAATAGAGGACTAGAAGTGGCACCTCTCCTAATTTCCCACTGTTCTTAGAATCCCATCCACATCTTTTTTCACTTCTAGAAGGCCTTGTCTGCCTCTGACTTCCCCTCCTGTCCCACACCTTTTGCTCAACACGCTGACCTTCCTTCATTTTTCCATCATACTGACCTCATTTCCTACCTCAGGACTTTTGCATGCCTGTTTCCTCAGCCTATATCCTGCTTCTTCCCACAGTTGTCCCATTATTATTCAGGTCCTAGATCCAATGTGATTTTCTTTGAATGGCTTCACTGACCTCTTGTATAAAATGGCTTACCTTCCCCAACCTCTCTCCCGTCTCCATCTCATCAATGATTTTATTTCCTTCATTGAATTTCTCATTATCTTAAATGATTTCATTTATATTTTTACTGGAATATAAATATACCAGAATATAATATACCAGAATGCAGACCCCTGGCAACAGGGACAGTGTCTGATCTTACTCACTATGGTGACACATAGAAGATACCCAAAATATACTTGTTAAATATATGTATGGAAACCATGTGCATTAGACAGAATAATGCCTAATAACAGAGAACGGCAGAGAATCTCAGTTCTTTTCTTCCTTACGTCATAGTTCAATGAAGGTTAGGTGGTCCTACCACATCTTGTAGCCTAAGTGGTTTCCAAGGTCACTATGGCAAGGAAAGAGAGTGATGGAGGGGACACACTGGATCTTAACTGTGTTGGCCAAAAGGTGACATGTGTCACTTCCTTTCATACAAGCCACTAGACAGAACTAGCTATACAGCCCCAAATTAGCTACAAGGCTAGGAAGTAGAGGGCATGTGATAAATTTGACCAGGACCCCACATCTCAGCCACAGGTTGTACCCATAAGAGACCTCATCATCATCACACATGGGGGTCCTACAGACAGAAATCTCCGTATGTGATGATGATTAGGGAAACCAAGGCAGCTTAGAGCTGCCAGCCATGGTGAATCTGGCTGACAGGTCTAAGGCTGTGCTCAGCTCAACCTCAGTTTCTCCTCTACCCTCATGTGTGGTCTACAGTCCCTGGGTCCCTGCCACCTGGACCCCCACGAGACCCTTCTCCCAGTCAGTGAGCACCTGCCCACTCGAAGCTGCCCTGGTCTGTGGACACTGTTAGTGTAACCAGCCCTGGTTCTGTGGGCTCCAACAGTCAACCAAAAGCCTGCCTGGGAGCAGAGTCCAGGCCAGCTGCCATCACATCTGTCCACCACATTGCTGCTCTTGTCCCAGTGCTGGAAAGTCCCATGTCCAGCTGTGGACTGACAAAGGGATGAAATTGGGCCCCAGCCAGACCTTTCAGTGTCCATCAGGATTCTGGCTGTGCTCTAGGAGAGCCCTTCAAGGTCTCAAGGCTTCACTCATGACTCCACACCCTGGTCCTGCCCACATGGCTGTCTAGACCACTGCATTGTGTCAGTTTCAAAGACAGGACACAGCTGAAAGTTCTGCTATGCATAAATCTCCCTTAGCTGCACTGTCCAATATTGTAGCCACAAGTCACACTGGCATTTCAATTTAAATGTAAATTCATTAGAATAAATTAAATCATTTAAAAAATTTCTTTTCCCGTTGTATTGACCTCACATCCAGTACTCAAGAGATGAGTGGCTAGTGGCTACTGAATTGGACAGTGCAGAATTAGAACATTTCCATCATCATAGAAAGTTTTGCTTGATAGCCCTGTTCATCCTTTCTGAAATAGTCATGCTTCCTCGATACTCTCCTTCCAAAGATCATCCACGTGTTCTACAAGCCTTAGATCAGCCTCTGGATTCTCTCCAGGTGTGCAACGATCTCAGTGAGGACACAGAGCCTTAGAGGGTATTAATTGTCAAGGCAACCCCCCACACCACACACTGTCTGTCGAGCCTTATCTCCCATGTCCTGGAGATGGGCTCTTGAGAAGGTAGATGGAGTTCAGATTAGAGGTGCAGATGACCTCTCTGTGTCTCCCTGAGCTCCAGGCTGTCTGCTATCCCTCTCTATCTCTGCAGGACCTACTGCTGTGCCTAGGACAAGGGAACATTCAATCCACATTGGCTGAATAAGTAAACACATATCTTTGCAACATGGAAGAAAGACATAACCCAGCACTTGGATTTATCACCTAGAATCTTTTCTTTGTTATAAAATTAATGGCATTAAGATTTTTCCTATTTCTTGTGCTTGTTGGAAAAAATAAGGAATAGTTGGATCGCTAGGAAATAAATAAATAAATAAATTGAAGTCAACTGGCAAAACTAAAAGAAAGCTCTAGACTTCCTCCAATCACAGGTATGTGTTTCCGTACCAGGGAAAGGAGAATTTGCCTCCACCAGTCTCTTGAAGAGGAGTCCTGGTGTGGTGCTGTGAGTCAATGTGCAGGACTGCAAAGTCGGTGTGATCCGCAAGGTTGGTGGGTCAAACTCATCAGCCGCTCCTTGGAAACCCTGTACAGGGTTGCTATGAGTCGGAACTTAACAACAACAACATTTCATGAAGAACTCATCATGCCTGCTCCAACTTCAGACATATCCTTGGCATACTTCTCAAGAATAGCTCCTTATGTACTATCAGTTCCTAAACTAAACATTGTCAGTATAGTAAAGTCACATTTTATTTAAAGACTGAAAAGCATCTTCACATCTCTTATCTCATTTAATTCTAACAAACCTCCAAGATGGGAATTATAGACCCATTTTCAAGATGAGAAAGCCAAGTGACATACCTGGGGATGGTAGGGCCAGGAGCTGACCAGGGCTCTCTAAGTTTAAGCACAGTCTAGACCCTGAAGGCCAGGTACCCACTTCTATACATGGCAGAGTAAGCTGGGGATCTCTTCCCACCTGCACAGTGGCTGGGACATGTGCCCTGGACACTCACACCGACACCCTTGTACCTCCTGCCAGAAGACACGGAGAGGTACGAGTGGGCTCGGGCAGCCCTTCCTGTCTTCAGCATTTGGAAGACAAGGGCATGTGTCACTAGTACCCAAGAAGGTTTGCATGATGCACAGACACCACCATTGAATAGTCCAGGATCACAGAAAGAATGTGATTGCCTTTTCAATATCCTTTCAACTCATATGATTAATTCAAGGATGGGTGTTGATCTGTCTGACCCTGTCTCTAACATTCACCATTGTCCCTTTTTAATAGAAAGACATGCAAAAATAACCACCACCACCACCCCCCCAAAAAAAAAAACACATATTTAAAAAGCTGGAGTTAAATAGCATTGCTTACATTTTAGCTTACTCTTTAGGTAACTTTTAGGTAAAATGATGTTTTCTTTTTAAATAATCTGAAGTTTTTTTTGTGTGTTTGTTTTGTTTTGTTTTTTAATGTCAGTTGGTTTATGAGAAAATACACAGATCAATTACAATGTGGATATGGCAGAAGCGAAGAAAATATTGCACAAATAACTGAGATTTGTGAAAACTGCATTACCAGGTAAATTTACTTTACTAGGTAAATAGCTAATTACTTAAAAAGAACTTTACTAGGTAAATAGCTAATTACTACCAATTTTCAGATGAGAAAAACGTAGTTTTAGTGAGGTGGATGGAATGGCTAGTATGGATGATCAACTTTCCTCACTTGTCCTCTTGTAGAGACCATCCTTATGTAGACATCGTTTACCTGAGACTTCACAAGGAAAAGCTAGTGGCAGGTAAATGTCCCACAGAAAGTGCAGGTACTTTGTCCTACCAACATCATTCTCCATTCTAGATGAGTGGTTGGCTCCTCCCACTTCTCCCTCCACTCCCTGACACCCAGGCCCTGGAAACCCCAAACTCACAATGTTCATGAGCGTAAGCAAGTATTTCTGCACATGCTCCTTCCCATGGAATTGGACCACAGAGTCGTCCACACCCAGCAGAACTTCAATGTTGTAGTCGTCATCAGTAGCGTGTCTGCGTGCCCTCCGCCTAGAGCTGTTGACTCGTTCTTCCAGCACGCCCAAGGCCCGACTGAGGCTGTCCAGGCTACCTGAGGAGACCCCTGTTAGGAGAAAGGACATAGTCTTCAGTAGCAGTATGGGCTCATCAGGAACCTCACAGGAGAACAAAAACCCCATGCAGATGCCACTCAACTCCTGCCAGGCACCAGCATGATCACCATTGTATTGAAATCTCACAGCAACCTTGCACTGAGGGCATTGTAGTTCTATTTTGCAGAAGAACAAACTGAAGTTCAGAGCGAGTAGTGATGTGCCAAGTTGGTTCAGAGCCAGCAGCACTAATTCACCATCTTTTTAGGTGCAGTGCTGGGCTCATTCCCAAGTGCCTAGTGGTGACTTTAGCCATCACAGGGCTCATAGTGGCCTCCATACATAGATGTGGCTCAGGACAGGGTCTGCTTCCAGTGGCTGCTGCATCACTGTCCAGAATCTCACAGCCAGTCATGAAACCAGAGCTGACACAGAGCAAAGGACAGGGTTGGGTCCTGTGGGAATGGGAGTGGGCAGAATCAGCTTATTGCCCACACTCACACATTCATATACTTTCGCTGAGTACCCAGTTTGCCCGGAGGCTGGAGACCCAGCTGTTTCTGTTACAATTGGAGAAAGGGAGGCATGGCCAGGGCAATGTATATATTCTCCTCAGGTTCTGGCCCCCTCCCAGAACTTTCCTCTCAGTCCTCTGCTGAAGCTGCCTCTAACCTCCAGGTCAGCCCACCTGCACCACTCCTGGGCCAGCCCCTGATACTTCCCTGTGTCCCAGTGAACTGTGCCTCCTGTCTTGGTGTACCAGTTGTCAAGCAATACACTCTGAGTAGGTGCCACCCTCCAGCCTCTACAGTCTCAGAACCTGGCCCAGTGCCAAGCAGCCAGTTCAGGGAGTTGAGTTTCAGCTGAGGGGGCTGAAACCTGAAGGCCTGACGGGCTTAGGACCTCTGGATGTTTACCCACCCATCTGCACAGCTGCAGTTTCTGCCTCAGTTGTCCTGTACTTTTCCACGGAACCTGGAGCCCACCCTTGAAGCAGCCCCAGGCTCTAGCCCTCCTCTGCCACACCGTTTAGGGCAGTAGCTGAGCTCATTAGGCTGGCCTTCAGCCTTGCTGGCTGCTCCTGACCACACTGCCAACTGTCCATTAAACTCCCCTGATGACTGGTCTTCATGTCCATACAGGTCCTCAGTCCCATGATCCTGCTTCTCAGTGGCATTCCCTGATGGGTCCTCATTGACTCCTGCCCTCTAAGGTCATCATGACACCGCCAACCCAGTTGTTGTTGGTGTCCTGCTCTGTAGCCCCTGAAGCTGAGGTGGGAGAGGAAGAGTCAAGCTCAGCTGTCAGTACCCTTGCACCACATATGGGAGATTCCCCCTTTCTAAAGGGTCTTCCAGAAGAATTGCTTCATTTCTCCTCCAGGGAACGGGCCAGGGACTTCCACCCTTGGAGGAAGAATGGGTTTCTGAAAGCAGTATGGCTTCCCGTGGACAGGGTCAGGTCACCTGGCCTAGGTACCAGGCCTGCTCTATCTATCCCTGGTCCTTGGCACACGTCTGCTTATTCTGTGCTGATGGCAGGCTCTTTGGTAAGTCCATTGTACAGATGGGGAAATTCTCTGACAGGCGCTGTTTCCTTTATACCCTGCAGGGCTTGAACAAACCCCACTGATCTGAGGCTCAAACCTGCAACCTGGCTGTGGTTGTGAGGGACAAGTGGAGGTGAGAAGCAGGAAGGGAGTGTTTTGACAGAAAAGAGAGCAGGCTGAGGTCAGACTGAGGGACTGCTTAGGTTTTTGTTCCTCCTGCCCTATGCACCTGCAGCAGGTACTGCCTGGGGCTGCTCTCGACCACTCTGCTGTCTGCCTGGGAGATGATTTAGGGACATCCTGGCCACTCCCAGGGGAGGTACTGGAGACATAAACCTGACAGGGGCTTTGAGGAATTGCTACTCTATTTTTACACATTTATTTCTTTGCATTTCCAAGGAGCAGGGACAGCTCACCTTCAGAACCACCTTGGGAAACAGAAAGATGACAATTGCCATTAGAAAAAAAAAAACAAAACAAAAAAACTATTTCCCTGGGGAAGAGACTGGTGGTTGCCCTCTGTTCCCATTATGCCAGAGGTCACACCCAGCAGCCCACAGGCAAAACCAGACTACAGAAGTGTTTGCCAATGCTACCCGGTATTTAAAAGCTACTTCATTTGATTGACAGGATTTGGAAATTGGGAGATTTCATGTTTAAAAAAATCTCGAACATTCAGCTTCTCCTGAGAAAAGAGATGAAGTCAGCCTGAGGGATGATTGTCGGCTGGAGGGGAGTGAGAGCCTGGAGACAGGAAATGTGGAGTCTTTCAGCCTGCTGCCTTCAATGTGCCCCAGAAGCAGCAGAGAGTCCCTCAACCCTAATCCCACAGTAACCTCTCCAGACATTCTCTACAGGAGGTAGAGGGGCTGCCATTGACTGCTTCTGTTGAGCAAGCATCACTTTTCACCCCATTGTTTGTTACAGACCTAGTAGAAACAGCCAAGTTTTCTAGAGATACTTCTATACATGCTTTGCCAGAGACAAGAACATCAATTTCAGTCCAAGTAAAATTGTTATTGTTATCAACAGAATTTTAATCAACAGAAATGATTCATGTTTGGAATGACTTTGAAAGCCCAGTGGACATTATTTTTTTACCCTCCATCCTCTATCCCCAAGGCTCAGTCCACACAGATATGTCCCAAAGCCCAAGGACAAAGCAATGAGGAGAGGAAGAGAGGGTCCTTCAGGTCACCAGGCAGGTGGCTATCCTGCCCTGTTACTGACCTTAGGAAGCTTCAAGCCTGCTCAGGTCAGGCAGGGCATAGAGCATGGTTAGTGGGGTGTTCCATGACTCCAGGCCTGAGTCCACACACTCTCCAGCCCAGCTACCCAGCCAGATTGACAGTCCATCTTGTCAATCCTGGATAGGACTCTGTTTCCCTACTATCAGCTTGACCCTGGAGCTCAGACTACGTAAAAACCTAAAAACCTGACCACACCCTGGTCCTAGCAGCCCTCTCCCTCCATTCAAATCTTGCTGAACAGACCACCAGCCAGTGGCAGGTTCCTATGTGAGCCTGGGCAGGGTTCCAAGTGATGCTGTTGACACCAACCTTGGTCTTCAGGACCTTCCCACCTATGTTGGAGTGCCCACCTGCTCTAAAGGCCCTCTGCTCTGCTCTATCTATCTCGGTGGGAGAGGGATGGGCTGTTTGCCACTTTCCTCCCTCTTCTAGGAGCTCCCCACATGCTTGCAGCTATCCTGCCAATTGTGGTAACCTGGAGCTCCTGCTGCCCTCTGCTTATTCACTCATTTCTGCACCTAGTCTGGATAATGAGCTATCAGTACTACCCATCACCTGCTGAAACCAGAGAGTCATGCTGTCTTCCTGCTTTCCTCCATGTACAGCCTACAAGGAGATGCCACTGGTATCCAGATATCCCCTGGGGTACTAATTGATGGTAGATGAGAGAAAGTGGGAACTCTGGTCATCAAACTCCACCCAGCAGGATAAGGTAGAAATCTGTGTTTAAAGTATGCAACCAAAGAATTCCTTAGTTCCTAGCATTCCCTGGTACTTGGGGGCCCTTTTGGATGGCAGTTGGGGCTGTCTTTGCTCATGTTTCAAGCAAAGGATGACACAGCAAGAAAAGCATGCAAGAGCAGTGCCCAGTTTTAGAGTGTCTAAAGGGAACAGAAAGGCTCACTTGAAGAATAGATCAATAGCCAAGAGAGGGTGAGATGAGGGAAGGCAGAATCCTTCAAGGAAATTCTGAAGGAACACCATCCAAAGGAACTGCTAGTCCCACAGAAAGGAGCATTGCTTACACACCTGAACTCACACACCTGGGCTCTGCATTTCTCGCATCAAATCTCATAAGTAGGAGCTGGTACACAGTCCTTCAAGTGATAATGGTCTGACACTCCACCAGCCATTCAATCCATACACTGAGGAAGGAGGCACCTCACCATCTTCACTGCTGTCTTTAGTTAAGCATCAAGGAAACTGAGGTACAGGAAGATTAAGTGACAAGTCACACGGTCCAAGAAAAGAGGAGCTGGGATCTGAGCCTAGGTCTTTAGATTCCAACATGTTACAGGTCTTCAGATTTCTTGACATGTCCCAAAATGACCCGAGTACATCATGGACACCAAAAGTTGATTTGTTGTTGTTGTTGTTGTTAGGTGTCATCGAGTCGGTACCGACTCATAGCGACCTTATGCACAGCAGAACGAAACATTTAGGGGAGATGAAAATTGGTAGAAAGAAACACAGTGGGCCTAGAGAAGAGAAAACTAGAGCCCTGAGTCTGTAAGAACCCCAGGGATCTCATGCAGCAGGTCCAAATGCTCCTGAGGTATTTGGTGTTCCCTGTACATGCTCAGATCCAAGACCTTCTTTCAGCTATTGTTTGAGTCCTCTGATGTTGTTCCTGCCCAAACTGAGCCCACCTATCAGGCCTGACAGGAATTTCATGAAGACCTCTTGGAAACTAAGGCTGGAGCTGAAAGACCCCTACTGAAGTCCAGTAGCTCCCTCCCTGAATTCAGAATTCCTGAAAGACCGGGCTCTGTTTGATTCCATTTACCTCTCTCAAACAGCCTTCCCTGCAAACCTACTATGTGTCCAGCCCTGGAGACGCTTGGACCTTGGGAAGTGCACTGCTCAAAGCAAGGAAAACTCATTTCTCATTAGACTGATGCATTCTCACCCTTTAGCAATCAGCTGAAATGACACCTTATTTCATTCTCAATTAAAATGGCTTTCCCACTACCCAATTCTTCACTATTAATACCCTGTTCTCTTCCTCCATGTAATACACCATCATATGTAGTTCTAATCTCATTTACAAATCTGCTTGGACATTTAGATGAAGAGCTCTGAGGACAAGGGCCATGAGATTATGCATGCCTCAGTTTTCCCAACACCTAAAGAGGAAGACCCCCAGTGAGATGGATTGGCAAAGTGGCAGCATCAATAGGCTCAAGCATGGTAACAATAGTGAGATTGGCCCAGGATCGGGCAATGTTTCATTCTGTTGTGCACAGGGTCGCTATGTGTCGGTACCGACTCGATGGCACCTAACAACAACAACAACAATAGGTAACCCCAGCATGGTATGGGGTAGCAGCCATAGCAGAAAGCAGAATCCATGGAAGCAGAGGGCCCAGGAGAGGGGAGTCAGGGGCCTTCCTCAAAGGTTATCGGAGCTGGGAGTTGGTTGGGAAGGAGAGGCAGGTGCAGCAGGGCCAAGGGAGGCCAGACTGTATGAGGAAACCGGAGCAGATGTGTAGTGGTGGGCAACGAAGCATGATTGGGAAGAAAATCCAGCTATAAACCATTTACACAAGACATGACTAACACAAAATGATCCAGGAGTTAAAACAAATGATGCAAAGAAAGATGTGCCATGTAATTGCCAACAAAAAGAAACCAGGCATAACAATATTTATGAGCTAAAATATCATTAAAAGCATTAAAAGAAGCAAGTTGATAAAATAAATAATGCATCATGGAGATATAAAAGTTAAAAAACTTTGCACACTTCACAGAATTTCACCCTGATACAAGGAGATAGAGCCAAAGTCACTGTTATATGGGGCATTTTAATACATTTATCCCAGAAACAGCAGATGAATAAGATAAAACTTCGGTAAAGTTAGAAAGGCTTTGAATTAAGATATGCTTAAACTTAATGCTTAAACCCAACAACCAGAAAGCATATGGAATAAGTTCCAAATTTGACTACACACTAGGACAAAAAGGAAATCTTAAAATCCGTGCCCACAATCACGAAGAACAATGAGATAAAATCAGAAATGACAATAAAAAAGAAAGCCCTTCAAAGCCCTCAACACCGGAAATTAAAAACACAGTTCTAATAAGCTTTCTAAGGAGGACTGTAGAAGAATTTATGCTTTTGAGCTATGGTGTTGGAGGAGAATATTAAACGTACCATGGACTGCCAGAAGAACAAACAAATCTGTGTTGGAAAAAGTAGAGCCTGAATCTTCCTTAGAAGCCAGGACGGCCAGGCTTCAGCTCTCGTTCTTTAGACATTATCAGGAGGGACCAGTCCCTGGAGAAGGACTTCATGCTTGGTAAAGTGGAGGATCAGTGAAAATAAGGAAGACTCCCCAACAAAATGAATTGGCACAGCAGCAGCAGTAGTGGGCTCCAGCTCAGCAACAATTGTGAAACTGGTGCAGATTGTTTCATTCTGTTGTGCATAAGGTCATTATGCGTCAATACTGACTCGATGGCACCTAACAACAATAAGCCTAGATTAAATAGGAAAAAAAAAAAGTGAAATTATCACCTAAGAAAGACGATCCAAAAGAATGTGAAAATTATTAAATATTAACATTAATGTGACGCACAAGTAAAAAATATTGCTGAAGATAATTAAAAATTGGTTACTGCTATACATTAATAAAGGGACTGTCAGAAATTCAAGTCAATTAAGAAGCGGATATAGAGCAAGGGATATCATTGCTAACATCAGATAGATCTGGGATGAACGCAGAGAATAATAGAAAGATGTTTACCTGCGCTTTATTGACTATGCAAAGGCATCTGACTGTGTAGATTATGACAAATATGGAAAACAATGCAAAGAATGGGAATTCCAGAACACTTAATTGTGTTTATGTGGAATCTGCACCTAGACCAAGAGGCAATTTTTTGCACAGAAAAAATGGATACAGCATGGTTTAAATTTTTATAAAAAAGTGTGCAACAGGGTTATATTCTTTCATCATATTTAATTCAGTATGCTGAGCAAAAGCTTGAGAAGTTGAACTATATGAAGATCATGGTATCAGTACTGAAACTCATTAACAACCTGCAATGTGCAGACGACACAAGCTTACTTGTGGAAAACAAAAGAAGACTTGAAGCACTTACTAATAAAGATCAAAGGCTGCAACCTTCGATACAGAGTACACCTCATGATAAAGAAAACAAAACCCTTCACAACTGGATCAATAAGGAACATTATGATAAACAGAGAAAAGATGGAAATAGTGAAAGATTTCATTTTACTTGGAACCACAGTCAACCTACAGACGTTGTTGTTGTTATTAAGTGTCGTCCAGTCAGTTCTGACTCATACAGGGTTTTCAAGAAATAGCAGTCAAGAAATCAAACAACATATTGCACTGGGTAAATTTGCTGCAAAAGACATCTTCAAAGTGTTAAAAAGTAAGATGTCACTTTGAGGACTGAAATGCACCTCACCCAAGTATTTTCAATCATCTCATAAACATGTAAAAGCTGGATAATGAATAAGGAAGACTGAAGAAGAATTGATGCATTGGAATTATGGTGTTGGTAAACAGTATTGAATATACCATGGACTGCTAGAAGAGCAAATAAATCTGTCTTGAAAGGAGTATAGCCAGAATGCTCCTTAGAAGTGAGACTTCATCTCATGTTCTCTGGACATCTTATCAGGAAGGACCAATCCCTGGAAAAGGGCTTGACAACGTAAAGGGTCAGCAAAAAAAAGAGAGGAAGACTTTCAATGAGATGGCTTGACACAGTGGCTGAATAATGGACTCAAACATAGGAACGATTGTGAGGCGCGTGCAGGACTGGGTAATGTTCTATTCTGTTATACATGGGGTTGCTATGTTTCAGAATCCACTCGAGGCACTTAATTATTGGCTCAAGAATATATACCAATATTGAATACACCAATAACCTGAGAATAAATTGAAAAAGTCGCCCAAGAAAAGCTCAGAACATTTTATAAAAGAGTTTTATGAAACATACAAGGAATGTTGGGAATCCTATGTGGCGCTGTAGGACAAGTACTCCACCACAAGGTCAGTTTGAACCGCAAGGTCAGCGGTTCAAACTCACTAGCCACCCCTTGGAAACTATACCGGGTTGCTATGGATCGGAACCAACTTGACGGTACTTAACAACAGCAAATAAGGAATAGGTACTTTTCATCTTATACAAAATAAGTATTCATAGATCAATAGCTTTCTTATATATAGTAATAATCAGCTAAAAAGGGAGCACTGTGACTCCATACGATAAGCATTGGACTGTGAACCACAAGGTTTGAGCCTTCCAGCTGCTCCGTGGGAGAAAGATGAGGCTTTCTGCTCTCACAAATATTTAAAAAGCTTTGAAAACCCTATAGGGGTCACTTTGAGTCAAACTCAGCTAGAGAGTATTTAACAACAACAACAGCCAGCCTAAAGATAGAGTGGAAACAAAGACATCAACTATAGCAACAAAACCCACAAAGTACCTAAGTGAAAAATAATGAACGTAAAGGCTAAACAAAAGAGTAATATAATACTGCTTAAACTTTCACACTACAAAAGAAGACATCAGAAAATGACAATACAATGAAATGATCCTGAATTGAAAGTTGATTTTCTCCAAATTAATCAATAAATTTAACACAATCTCCCCTGAAAAATTGTTGAGACCCAACAAAATAATTCCCAAAGTTTATCTGGAAGACTATCTTGTAAGAGCAGCTAGAAAATACTGAAATAATAATAATAATAATAAGGGATATTTATCTTTTAAATTAATGGACTATATCACAAAATTAACTTAATTAGAACACAAAGATACCAATGTCACAAAAGACAGACCAATAGAACTGAAAAGCCCCAAAACAGATCCAAACATACATTACCATATGAGGATTTTTCTAGGTAAAGATAGTGGATTTGAATGCAAACCCAATTTATTTCCTTCCTGGAACTGCATTAAAATTTCAGTAAAATTATTTTCTTTAAATGCATGACAGACACAGAAAGAGAAGGCAAGCAGGAGAGGAAGGAATAGCAACAAAAAGTTGGGTACATGGTTGTTGTTGTTAAGTCCTGTTGAGTCAGTTCCCATTCATAGCTTCCCTGTATAGAGTTTCCAAAGAGCAGTTGGTGAGTTTGAACGGCCGAACTTGAGGTTCAAACCGACTTTGCAAGTCCTGTTATCCTAAAAAGTTAAATCTCACACTGGCAGTGAGGAGAGGCAAGACTTACCCACTCTACTTCTGGTGTGACACTGTGGATTAGCACTGGACTGTGAACCACAAGGTCGGCAGTTCAAACCCAGCAGCTGTTCCTTAGAAACTCGATACAGGTTTGAGTTGGAACCAACTCGATGCCACTTAACAACAACAACACATTGTGGCATCATCCAAAGACTAAAAATTGATAACAAGTATCTCTGGAAATTGGAGTTAAAGACGAATTGAAATAAATAGGACTAGTTGATGACAGGATGGATCTTGGCTGAAAGCAGAGAACACCAGAAAGATTGACTGTGTAGATCATGACAAGCTATGGACAGCATTGCGAAGTATGAATATTCCAGAACACTTAATTGTGCTCATGAGAAACCTGTGCACAGACCAAGAGGTAGTTGTTTGAACAGAACAAGGGAACATGGAATGGTTTAAAATTAAGAAAGGTGTGTGTTAGAGATGTATTCTTTCACTATACTTATTCAATCTATATGCTGAACAAATATGCTGAGAAACATGGCATCGAGATTGGAGGAAGACTTATTAGCAACCTGTGATATGTAAATGATACAACCTTGCTTGCTGAAAGCAAAGAGAACTTAAAATACTTACTGATGAAGATCAAAGACCACAGCCTTTGGTATGGGTTGCACCTCTATGTAAAGAAAATCCTCACCACTAGATCAATAAATATCACATCTCTATAAATGGAGAAAAGATGGAAGTTGTCAAAGACAACTTTGCTGGGATCTACCATCAACACTCATGGAAGCAACAGTCAAGGAATCAAAAGACATACTGAATTAGGCAAATCAGCTACACAAAACCTCTTTAAAGTATTTAAAAGCAAAGATGTCAGTTTGAGGACTAAGGGGTGGGCCTGACTCAAGCCATTGTATTTTTGATTGTCTTATGGAGTCCTGGTGTGGCACTGTGGGCTAATGTGTCAGACTGCAAAGTCGTTTGAACTGCAAAGTCAGTGGTTCAAGCTCACCAGCTGCTCCTTAGAAACCCTATACAGGGTTGCTATGGGTCAGAATCGACTCAATGGCACTTAACAACAACAAACAACATATGCATATGAAAGTTGGACAATGAATAAGCAAGAACGTAGAAGACTTGATGCATTTAAATTACAGTGTTTTAGAGGACTATTACAGATACCATGGGCTGCCAGAAGAACAAATAAATCAGTTTTGAAAAAACTATAGCCAGAATGCTTCTTAGAAGCCAGAATGGCTAAACTTCAACTCTCATGCTTTGGAAATATTATCAGCTTTATCTTCTCAGTCTTTCTGCTGAATTTTTCATCTCTGCTATAATGTCTTTAAATTTAAAGAACTCTTTTTACTGTTTGCTGAATGTTTCCTTTAAATTTAGCATCCTCTTCTTTTAATGGATGTAGCGTTTTCTTTGAGTTGTCAGAAAATACTCATGATGGCCTCCCCCTTCCTGTGTAGTTTCTGTTTCCTCCATGTTTTTTTTTTTTTTTTTTTTTTTTTGGTTGCTTTGTCTCATCTTATTGAAGGCTTCCTTCAGACGACTGATATCCTTGGCTGTCTGTCTGCTCATGTGTATGAGAGGGCAGCAGAAGAGATGATTGGAAGTTCATTGATTTTATGTTGGGGAACTGTAGATAGTGATGTTTTCTTTTTGGTCAATGGTTGGTTAGCTTCCCGAGAGAAGACCCCTCTAATCTCAATTTTCTGCTCCAGATACAAAGATTTAACCACCAGCATTCTGGGAGCAAGATGGGGAAGAATGTCAGGGTCTCAACATTCATTTAGTTCTCCCATTTTTAGTATTATTTCCATGTCCTTGTCCCCAGTTCAGAAACTCTCTTTTCCACCTTTTCCAGATAACTAAGACTCCAGACTAACACTAATGTGGAGGAGGGGCCGTTACAGGAGCACAGCCTGTGATGAGGGGATTTGACATTGACTATCAACTTGTTGTTAGGTGCCATCAAGTGGGTACCAACTCATAGTGACCCTATGCACAGCAGAACAAAACACTTCCCAGTCCTGTGCCAACCGCACAATCATTGCTATGTTTGAACCCATTGCTGCTGCCACTGTGCCAATCCATCTCATTGGGGGTCTTCCTCTTTTCTCTGACCCTCCACTTTACCAAACATGATATCCTTTGCCAGGGACTGGTCCCTCAGGATAATATATTCAAAGTATGAGAGACAAAGTCTGGCCATCCTGGCTTCCAAGGAGCCAAATGTCTTTTTTGTTTGTTTGTTTGTAATATCAGGGTTGGGCAGCCTTTGGACTCCAAGTTCATTGCTATTGCCTTGTCCTCTCCTTGGGCCATTTCACACACCTCTGGACTCTGTGGATGTATATATATCGGCAGATGGACGGAGGTTCCCTGTGCATGGACAAGGTACCACACTGCTCCCCATCCCCACCAACCATGGGCATGAAGGCTCAGGAGTCTGCAACGCTTAAATCCTTACAAACCCCATGAAGAGCAGGAACCACCATATTGCACAGAAGGATTTACAGAACTCAACTAAGACCATGGCCTATCAAAGGCCCAGACAAGTACACCCACCCAGCAAACATCGTTGGGTCCCGTGCAGGGCCACTGGCCAAGCCCAGGGCAACCACAGTCCAGGGCCCAGAAGACAGAAGAGCACACTGGGACCCCTGCCCAGAGAAGGTCATCTGGAGGAAAATCACACCCCCCATTTGTTAACTACTAAGAGATAATCCCTCCATGACTGCAGATTCCTCTAAAGATGATTATTAAGATAAAATATGTTTATGTAGAAGCATAATCAGGATGCGGCACAAAGCCCTGCTTGGAAGCAAGCAGACTCCTTGGATGCTCTGGGAGACAGAGAGCAGTTCATCCCCATGGGGGCCATCAGCACAGAGCCCCACTGGTGAGCTTTATTAAAAGCAGCTCATTATGATCATTCCATCCCAGCCTTTTATAACTTTATTACTAAATCTGAATTAATTTTTGCAACTCCAACAGACACAGCTCATCCAGTGTCAGTTTTATGACTCAAGGTGGGGCGGAGGAGTGGTGAGGTGCTCTGGGTCATCCAGCCCCTTGGCAGTCATCTATCAGGACAGCATCAATACCAGCTCCATCAAATCTCAGAGATAAAGAGCTGGAAGTTCCTTACATTCCAATGAATGGGACCACCTCATAGGCTCTGGAATCCCAGGCCTGCTGTTATTAACAGTAACTTCCCAGTGCTTCAAGGGAGCTCCCTCTGTGGGAGGGCTGTCCCAAATAAGAGAGGAACAGATGCCCTTGGTGGTGGACATGGGATATCGGGCCTGCCTAGGCCCCACTGGCCCTTAGGGTGGGGAGGGGTACCATCTGGAGCAGCATGGTGGGCCTGCCTCTGGGCACTGACTGCTCCTTGACTTTCTCAGTTTAGAGGAGGCACCCCACTGCACTCCTGCTCCAGGAGCACCCACAGGACCAGTACTCCTGCAGTATTAGGGGAGATGCACTTTCTTCCCTCTCAGCTAGGGTTGCTAGTAACATGTGAACCATGATGATGACATTGAAACAAAAGAGTAAAATCACGTACTGATGACCCCTTGAGGTCGCTGGATCCTGTCATGGCTGAAACTGACACACTCCAAGGGGTTTTCCAGATATTTGAGTTAATTCATTTATATTCATATTTACGTCCCTTTCAACCACAAGAGTCCTAACATCACACATAGGCATACACTGGTACACAAACACATACGTATACACATGTGTGTGTACAAGGTCTTTGGGTGGTACAAATGGTTTGCTTTTTGTAACTAACCTAAAAGTTGGTCATTCTAACCCATGCAGAGGTACCACAGAAAAAGGCCTGAGAATCTGCTTCCATAAAGATTGCAGCCAAGAAAACCCTTGGTAACACCTGAAGTGGCCGCAAGTCAGAACCAACTCAATGGCAAAAGGTTTGGTTTGGTTTGGTTTACACATCATCATTTGGCTTTGATGCTAGAATGCGCTCAGGCTCCGGAGGCATCAGCTGGTGGCTCCTGTTCTGTACAGTACTGGCACCTCCCACTTTCTGGAGGGACCCCAGTGTAGAGTGGGCAGAGAACAGCTTACTGTATATTTAGGTATGTGGCTGAGGGGAAGGGTAGACTATAATCCAGCCTCCAGATGCATGTCCTTGAGAAATGAGAAGACCTGTCTTCTGCCACAGGGGTCCTATCAGAAGTGCTGAGGCCTTAGGAATTGGGCCAACCTTCTGGGGCCATGCTAAATGACCAGGAACTCTCAGTGTCCTCCAGGCATCTGGCTACAGGGCTCCAGCTAAAGACAACAGCCCTTATGTAGAGGCTCTGAAATGCCTAACCCCTCTGCCCTCCCAAGCCTAGTAGAGTTGCCTGGATCCTCTGCTCACCCCTCAGCTGGCTCCCCAAACCCACCCCACTTCCTTCATCAAGCAGCAACCTGTAATCCCCAGACAGAGAGACAGGGGACAGACACCCAGTGTAGCCAAGCCCTGCCTGAGCTCCTGCTCATAGCCCAGTGCAAGGAGGTTCTTTGGGACTGACCATGCCTCCAGGGCCCAGACCTCCTGAGGAGAGAGAAGTAGCCCTCTTCATTGCAGCTCCCCAGTGCCAGATGGCGAGAGCTGGTAGAGAGACTGGCAGAGCTTTTAATGAAAATATTTACTGTGAACTTCAGAACACAACAGACACCTACAGGACCCAACAGAAGGGAGGATTCCCTAGGATTTCATTTTGAATGTGGGGAGTGGGTGGTGGCAAGTGGGTGCTGATGGCCAACGTCACAGGGCCCCACGTGGCCAGAACCACAGGCCTGGCATCCTCCTCTCATAGCTCACAATAACTGTAACAGGCTGGAAACTCTTGCTACCAGCCCAGCTCTACTATGGAGCCCCAGGTTTGGACACTGGTAGCCTCAACGACATCATTTCCCAGACACATTCTGCTTAAAATGTCCCTTCACTACACGTAAGGTTGGACTATCCATCTCAAGCCAAAGCATCTGTATCCACCCAGGATCACAGCTGGAGAAGAGACTGCTCCGTCCCCACCTGCCCCATCTACTTCATCTCCTCTCCACTCCTAACAGCCTGCTCCCAACCGCTCCAGCCCCTCTGCCAGTTTCCAGGTCCCTAGTCTCACTGTCCCTGGCCTACCCCAAGAACCTTCTCATTGTTCTCTGGAAGAATCAAATCAAAATTCCAGGACATTTCTCTACAGTCTCCAACCTCACATTCTCTTGTTGGACCCTCATCTTCTCAGATGTTCAGTTCCTTCCCTGCCCTGGATATGGATGAGAACATGACAGAAGTGGGTGGGTTCTACCTAGTCTTAAGAGTGGGGCTCAATGCTAACACTGCCAGGCACCAACTAGATGGACAGACTCTGCACAGCCTACCTGCAGCTCTGTCCCCAGCTCTCCCTCCATTTCCTCCATACTCTTTAACTGCTACTTTCATGGATGGTGATTGTTAATCCAAGTACAATGAAATCCTTGACAACTTCCATTTTGTCACCATTTATCATGATGTTGTGTATGGGCCCAGTTGTGAGGATTTTTGTATTTTTTATACTGAGGTTAATCCATATCAAAAGTCTTTGACATTCATCAGTAAGTGCTTCAAGTCCTCTCCATCTCCAGCTAGCTAGGTTGTGTCATCTTCATATCACAGGCTGTTGGTGAATCTTCCTCCAATCCTGCTGTTACATTCTCCTTCATGTGGTCCAGCTTCTCAGAATATCTGCTCACCATACATATTGAATTGCTGTGGTGAAAGACTATTACCTTGCCATACACCTTTTCCAATTTTAAACCATTCAATATCCCCTTCCTTTGTTCAAATGATTGGCTCTTGACTCATGCACAGGCTCCATATGAGCACAATGAATTGTGGAATTCCCATTCTTTGTCATGTTATCAGGCAGGTGTAATGTTTTCAGTTCAAGCAGCAGAGGTTTTTCATGGGATAGGTAAACCTGTTTCTGCTGCTTGGGTCCACCTCTGTCCAGGGCCTGATCACAAAGCAGGAGTGGACTAGGAATGCCCCATGCTGCCCCCTGATGCCAAGACATATAGAACTGCTGGTATAATGCTGCAGGGGTAGGAAGTGAAGTGTGGTGGCCTTAGGCTGGATCTAGGAGACCTTGTTTCTAGTCAGATCCATGGGACTCTCCCATGTCCACCACCTCTTAGGTGGGTAGTAGGTCACCTGGGGGCAGCAAAACACCTGTCCAGAGATATGCCATGAAAAGAGCTGCACCCGGGGTAATCCTCTTCCAACCTTGTCCCACGTCCTGCTTAGGAACCTGGGGCTTCCCCTAGTCCCTACCCTCCCTCTCAGGAAATATCAGGGGGGTTCTGCTGTCTGATCCACACCTCTCTACAGACAACCTCACGCTCCCATTTCTCAGGCTGGCCAGCTCGCTCCCTAGTGATGTATCCTCTTTTCCCCTGCTCTGGTCTCCACTTGACAAGTTATGGATTGAATTGAGCTGTCCCACCACCAAAATATGTGTTAAAATCTTAACCCCTATACCTGTGGATATAATGTAATGTAATATAATATAATCCCCTTCCACAATGCAATGTTTGTCATTGTTTAGTGCCATCAAGTCGATTCTGGTTCATAACTACTCTTTATAGGTTTCCAAGGAGCAGTTGGTGGGTTTGAACTGCTGACCTAGTTGTCTGCAGTCCAGTGCTAATCCTACAGCGCCACACCAAGAGTCCACAGTACTCTGGTAGCATAGTGATTACGAATTGGGCTGCTAACCTCAAGGTGGGTAGTTCAAAACTACCAGCTGTTCCACAGGAGAAAGATGAGGCTTTCTGCTCCCGTAAAGATTTACAGCCTCGGAAACCCTGTGCAGGGTCACTATGAGTGGGAACCGACTCCATGACTCGTTGGTACTTAACAACAGCAACAACAACCAGAATAAGGCATGCCCTAAACCTAATTGCTTCTGTGTTATAAAAAGAGCAGAATAAACACAGGAATAAGGAAGCACAAAAGTGGGAAGATACATACAATTGCTAAGGAACTGAGGAATGCAGGCACTAGAGAAGTTGAGATAGGATCTTCCCCCAGAGCCAACAGAGAGATCTTTGCCCTGTTGCTGATGCCCAGAATTCAGAGTTCTGCCTCCCGAGCTGTTTCAGCAGCACTAGGAAACTAAGGCAGGTACCTGGAGTCTGGGCCTAGACCTGGTCATCCCAGGATCCAGGGCCTTTCCCCTTGCACTCCTTGGGTGGGGGTACACACAAGTCTGACAGGAGCATCCCCTCTCAGCCTCTCGTCTCCCAAAGATGCACCCTGTGGTGCAGACTAGAAGACTGGGGGAGGCACCCAGTTTGGTGTCCACTCTGAGTCCTAGCACGGGTTGCTTTCCTTTGTGTGAACTTGGGGAGTTCAGCACTCTGAAAGGTGTCGGGAGCACTTATTAGCACTGGTGGACCCCACACATTGCTCTCCCATGCTGCCTGCTGCTTAGGAAGACTAACAGCATGCAGTCATTAAGGAGGAGGAGAGGTTCCGGGGGCTCCCTGAGCTCCCCAAAGACCCAGGGTTGTGTTAGCCTTGGCAGCGGTGGCCCTCAAGGGAGCACTCACCATGCCCCTAACACAACACCAAGCTTCCAGTCAGCGACGGTGTTGATGGAGCTTAATTTGATCAGCCCCATTTAGAGGAGGAAGGAAATTAGAAATCGGAGCAAGTGCTGAACCCTGTAAATTTAATCTGTGATGAAGCCCAACATGGGCTTTTCCTAACAAACTGGGGCCTCTGAGAACTGGAGCGGGGAGGGCAGGAGTTGCCTGTCTTGTAAGGGAGATGGCCCTAGGCCAGCGCTCCAGGGTGACAGAGGACAGACTGGAGGCTGGCTGGGTAGAAACTACGAAAATCGTAACAATTATACTTTAATAGGTTTGGGTTTTCCTTTTCTTGTTTAAAAGCAGATGTGAGTCCACCAGGTACAAAACTGGTAAGGGTCCAGCCCACCGAAGAGGACTTTGATCTGCCACACTCTGGGTCTGTACAGCACTTGCCAGCCTGCTGACCATTTATTTCACTCTGCACTACCGTCTGGTCCCACAAAAGCTCCAAGGCCACCAGTACTGCTGTGCATGTCATGAAGTATACAAGGACACCCGGCTACCTGTGGCAGGACGCCCACTTCTGATGCAAGCAAAGGCATCAATGCTTCAATCTGTGCCAGGTCCTACATTGCTTGCACAGGTGCCAGCCTTACCCCTGCCAGGCCCATGGACCCTTTGCTGTTCCTACACCACCTCTTAAACTGCACAAGTGGCTCCCGCTGACAGGGATGCCCTCCCTTGCCACTTTCTGCCTGGGAAACCCTCCCCCTCCTTAGAGGTGCAGCGCCAATGTTCTCCACTAAGACAATTCCCTAGTTGTCTATCGTCTCCCCATGCTCTCCATCAGATCAAGTTAGTGGTTCTAGAATCCACAGGTTCGTTTATTCCTACATTCTATTCTTTGATAGATATTTAAATAACCCAAGAAGTTGCACAATATGAAAAAAACCATGGCATCAAGATTAGAGGAAAACTCATTTATAATCTGAGATTTACAGATGATACAACCTTGTTTTCAGGAAACTAGGATGACTTGAAACACTTACCAATGAAGGTCAAAGACTATATAGCCTTCATTATGGATTACATTTGAACTTGAATAAAATGAAAATCCTCACTACTTGGCCAATAAACAACATGATAAATGACAAACAATAAAGAAACTGAAGTTACTAAGGATTTCATTCTACTTGGATCAACAATCAATGTCCACGAAACCAACAGTTAAGAAATCAAACCACATATTGCATTGAGCAAATCTATGGCAAAATACCTCTCTAAAAATCTTCAAAAGTAAAGATGTCACTTCGATGACTAAGGTGAGTTCTGACCCAAGCCATGGTCTTTTCAATTACCTCACATATATGCAAAAGCTGGAAAATAAAAAATAAAGACAGAAAAAGAATTGATGTATTTAAACTGTGGTATTGGGGAAGAATATTGAATATACTATGGTCTGCCAGTAAATGAACAAATTAGTCTTCGAGGAAGTATAGCCAGAATGTTCCTTAGAAGTGAAGATGGTGTGACTTTGTGTTGCTTACTTTGTTATAAGGAGGGACAATTCCCTGGAAAAAGACATCATGTTTGGTAAAGTAGAGGACCAGCAAAAAAAAAGGAAGATTCTCAAATGAATGACATGGTTTACTAGAGTGTTTGCAACAAAGGGCTCAAAAGTAGCAATGACAAGGTGTACCTGACTCAAGTCAGGGTATTTTCAGCCTCCTCACATTCATGTGACAGCTGGACAATGGACTCAGGAAGACTTAAGAAGAATTGATGACTTTGAATTATGGTGTTGGCAAAGAATATTGAATAAACCATAGACTGCCAAACAAACAAACAAACAAATCTAACCTGGAAAAAGTATAGCCAGAATGTTCCTTAGACGCTAGGGTGGAAAGACTTCATTTGTACTTTGAACGTGTCATCAGTAAGGACTAGTTAGTCCCTGGAGAAGGACCTCAGCTTCGTGAAGTGCAGGGTCAGCGAAAAAGAGCAAGACCCCCAAAGAGATGAATTGACACAAAGGCTTGGCAATGGGCTCAAATATAGAAATGATTGTGAGGATGGCACAGGACCAGCCAGTGTTTCATTGTATGTCGGGTCACTGTGAGTCAGGACTGACTCGCTGATACTTACCAACAGCAACACAAGCCCAAAGGTTATTATTTAGAACCTACTCAGCAGCATCGCAGTAGAAAGGCCTGATGATTTGCTTCCATAAAGAAAACCCTACAGAGTAATTTGACTCTGTAACACATGGGGTTGCCATGAGTCAGAATCAACTTGAGGCTAACATGTTGGTTTGGGTTTTTCTTGTTATCCTTGTGCTCCTTACGAAGCTGGAGAGGTTAGGAAGAGGAGCGGAGGCCTGCCATGGTACACTGTTTCTTTTCTGGAAGCCACTATGGGGGAGGAGAGCATGGTAGCATAGGGGTACTGTAAATTTTGGGAGAAAGCTGTTTGTAAGCTTCACTGAGGTGTCCCCCTTCTCCCATGTGGCTGTACCCTGGGTACCTATGGCTACTGACCTCTCCTCCCCTCCGCAGAGATGCATTGCCATGGTTCCTAGCACAGCTCCCATAGCCTATGTGTGGCAACAGAACATGCCTCCCCAAACCACCGTCACTTCAGTCTCCTGACCCCTCCGGGTCCCTGCTGTGCCAGGCTGTTCAACCTTACCTTCAGTCTCACAGAACTGCTGTCTGTAGACCAGGCACACTTCCCAATGTCTCCTGCCCCAAATATTTTCACCCAGGCATACTTTGTTTACATAGAAAAACAATCTACATTTCTAGAAAATAATATCCTCTCTCCCATTTTTCCATGAAATATGCAGTCCTTTGGAATTATCTTTTATTTTTTGTTTTACTTTTAACGAAAATGTATTTCATTACCCTAATAAAAGCCACATAAGAGTGTTGGTAGTTGTCTTCCAAAGAGAGGTGACCCAACAGAATGCGGAAATCATCAGACAATCTCTTTGATATCTCATGCGAGTAAAGTTTTGCTAAAGGTAATACAGAAATGGCTACAATCATACACTGACAGAGAATTTCCAGAGGTTCAAGCCAGATTCAGAAGAGGAC
>NW_006408797.1:1669966-1694910 GCF_000296735.1 Chrysochloris asiatica | reverse complement strand
ACAACAACAACAACAACAAGAGTGTTGATAGGTGGTATCGGGCCAGGTGACATGAACTGAAATGGGACTTGTTCTCGTTAAATGCCGTCAAGTTCGTTCCAACTCATAAGGACCCTGTATAAAGTTTCCAAGGAGTGGTTGGTGGGTTTAATCCACTGACCTTGTGGTTCAAACTGACCTTGAGGTCCAGTTCATTATTCTGCAGCACAACACCAGAACTCTGAGACTGGCAGGTTAGAAATCCCACTTCCTGGCTAAAGTGGCTGCAAGGAGGGGTATAGGTCTAGGCTGCTGAACCTTTTTATGAAGAGATCTGTATATGCAGGGGAAGCTGATGGTCAGTTAATATTGTCAAGTAATTTAAAAATACCTAAGTCCTGCACTGCTCTATGAAGTGAGCCAAAGCCAGGCTCCAGGTCAGCTCAGTCCTCATGGCCAACTCCAGGGTGTACCTCTGCCTCTCTACCTGGAAAGCCAGCCTCTGGGCAGTTGTCAGGCTCTGGCAAACCAGAGTGAGCCCACCTGACTTTGGAACACAGTGGCCAAACTTCCTGGGCAAAAGTTAACACCCCACTTGTTTGTCTTCATTCAGAAAGGTCTGGTTAAATAAGTTATGGTGCATCTATATAACGGAATCTTGATGTAGCTGCTAGAAAGAATAAGCGAATCTAAAAAGTACTGATATAAATCTATGAGGTGAAGCTAAAAAGCACTGATATAAATCATACAAACTTTTAGTAAATAAAAATATCAAAATGTGAACCTATTGTTTTCAACATCTCCTCCATCTAGGACTATACCCTTATGAAGGCAGTGTCTCCATCTCTCTAACCCTTCTCTGAAGAAAAGTGTATGCTCTTTCATTCACACCATTGCAAAGTGGCAGTTTGGACCTCCATGAGGAACTCATGTTCATTCTAAACGTTCTTTGAGATTTGGAAATAAAAAGAAATCTGAAGGAGCAAAAATCAGGGACGTCGGGTGGATAGGGTAAGATTTCTGAATGAAATACCTCATAAGACAGCCTTTGCTACCCTCGAAGAATGAACAAGTGCATTGCCATGATGCAAAAGAATTCCTTGGTGCAATTTCCCTGGTCCTTTACTTGTCAGTGCCGTTTTTCATTTTCTTAAAACTTGTTCCTAATAAACTTCTGTGATGGTATTGTGTTGTTTGAGAAAATCTATCAAGATTACTCCTTGTTGTTGTTAAGTGCTGTTGAGCAGATTCCAACTCATAGTGACCCTATATAGGGTTTCTGAGGAACAGTTGGAGGGGTTGAATAGCCAACCTTATGGCTAGTAGTCCAGTGCTTATCTGAGAGTGCCACACAAGGATCCGAAGACCACCCCTTAGAAGCCCAAAATGAGTCACCATAATCTTCTGAGCTGACCTTTTGAATTAACTGACGAAGGCAAATCCCCTCAGAAGCCACTCTTCTGATTGGCTTTTTTTTTTTTTTTTTTTTAAGTCAAACTAATGAGACTAAGAGACGGCACCCATACACTGATGGCAGAGACATATTTAAACACATTTTAGAATGTTGTTGTGTGCCACTGAGTTGGTTCCAACACATACCAACCCTGTATATGGTTTCCTATGAGTGGCTAGTGGGTTTAAACCACTGACCTTGTGACTAACAGTCCGATGCTTATCCTACAGGACCACACAAGGACTCCATATTTTAGAATAAACCCCTGAAATCCTAATAGCAATGTTTTTTTTACTTATCCTCATATATCTACCTATAGGTAAAATTTCCATGATACAGTAATTGAAAACAGCAAACATAGAATAGGATGTACAGTATGAGAGCATTTATGTAAAAATAATGAATAACAAAATACATATGCACTTGACCCTCCAAATTCACGGACTGAACAAACCCTGGATTGAAAATATCTGAAGGGAGGGGGAAGCCATTAAGTGGTCAAAGCAACCCTTCAAAGGTTAAGAAGGAGTTTAAAGTGCCAGTTACATCACATTCATGTTGTATAGTGTAGTGGTTATGAATCGGGCTGCTAACCTCAAGGTCAGCAGTTTGAAACTACCAGACATTACACAGGAGAAAGATGAAGCTTTGTGCTCCTGTAAAGATTTACAGCCTGAAAACCCTATGTAGGGTCGCTATGAGTCGGAACCGACTCGATGCAGCACACCAACACCACCAACATCATCAAGTATAGTAAGTAAACTAGAAATTATTTAAAGTATATGGGAGGATGCACGTAAGTTATATGCAAACACAGTGCCATTTTACATAAGAGACTTGTGCATCCATGGATTTTGGTACCCACAGTTGTCCTGGAACCAATCCCTCAAGGATCTAAAGGGATGACTGTACACACAAGACATGAAACTCTCTGAGTCATAAATTCTAAGGCTAGGATTTATTACACCCAGATATATGTCCTGGAGTGGTGCTGCAGGTTAATGCACTGGACTGCAAAATCAGGTGCTCCTTGGAAACCCTATACAAAGTTGCTGAATTGTAACTGACACGATGGCATTTAACAATAACAACGAAATATGTGTAAGTGCATGGAACATCTGAGAAGGACACAGAAGAGGTATCTGCTTCTGGCAGTAGCTGCTGAGTGTCTGGGGGCTGGGCAGGGCAAACGGAAGCACACCAATAAGACTTCAGTGACTGACATACTGTGCATCCTCTTATGTGCTCTCCAAGCTGTTAGTTCATCCACAAAACAAGCCACACGCATGCAGGAAAAACCCAGATTCCCTGCAGGGCTCCAGCTCTGGAAGGGCCAGTCAAGGCTGAGCCCAAGGAGATGGCTGGGATGGAGAAGGATCATGAACTGAGCAGAGGAGCCCCAACGTTGGTGCCTGTGTCTGTCTTTGGCAGCTCAGTGAGCTCTAAGTGCCTACTCCAGACAGCCAGCCCCTGGACATGAAGGCTGAGATGAAGATAGTCTGAGAGTAGAGTTAGACCTCATCCTGGGGTCCTTCTCCTCAGCCTGATTCTGGAAGCTGTCACAATTGGAGTGTCTCCCTGAGGGACGAGTGTGCTGCCCTCAGCGGACCAGGGATAGGAAGAAGGAGGTGTTCGTGTCCCAGATAGACAGTGTGGGTCAGTGGCTGGGGACCACAGACTGTGGGACCTGGATACATATAATAAAAGACAATAAAAACGGAAACTAAAAAAAAAAAAAAAAACAGAAAAGAAAAGAGGAATTGGCTCTTGCATCCCATAGTGAAGGCTGAGAGGGAGGCAAGCACAGGGCTGTGGAGCTTGTGGAAGCCCTGTCCAGCCCAGGCAGGACTTTCTACCAGTAAAAGAGAGAAGCTTGGTGGGAAGGGCCTCCCTGGCAGAGGGCTATGTGACTAAAATGCCTCACCTAATCCAGGGTGTACTGCTGTGGATTAATGCGCTGGACTGCAAAGTTGGTTTGAACCTCAAGGTCAGTGGTTCAAGCCCACTAGCCACTCCTAGGAAACCATATAGAGGGTCTCTATGAGTCACAACCAACTTGATGGCACTTAATAACAACAACAACAACCCAGGGTGGTGAGGGAGGGAGGCTATGAGTAGGGTGCTCTGAAGGCTGAAATGAGGCCGGGAGGACAGTAGAGGTCAGGCTGTATGAAAGGGCCAGGCTCCTTAAAAGCACAGCAAGAGGGGAATGTTCTGAGCAGGAGGCTGGTGAGGCTCAGTTTGTTTCTCAGAGCAGCCTGGATTCAGTGAAGGGGTACTGAGCCAGGACTGGACAGGGTCCAGGGTGAGGAGGCGGGGAGGGTGGCACACAGCATATGGACAAGCACAGAGGGCTGAGGTGGACTCACAGGCCATAAGGCAAGGAGGGACTTAAGAGAACCATGCTTCCAACCACCTGGGTGTCTGAGCTATGCACCCAATTCACCTGGGCAATGCTTTGCTATTGCAATTAAGTCTCAGAGGAACTAAGTGGGGGAAGGAAGGCCAGTTTGGGCAGTTTAGGCCAGAGGTAGCTGTGAGGGCCTAGATAGACAGATAACCACTGGGCAGTCATGTACAGAGTTATAAAGTGTTGAGAAAGTTCATGGCTAGAGAGTGGTCTGGAGGCTGGAGAGTGGTACCAAGGGGCTTCAAAATTTTCATGGGGAAATTCCATTACCTTTCACATTTCATTTTTTCCATGAATTTTTTGAAGTACCCTCATAGAAGGGTAATTTAAGCCATGTGGTTTTCCTTCTGAGGTTGCTTTCTAGACAAATAAGATGAACAACATCACAGTGACTGCAAAGAAAAGTGCCAAGTAGACAGAGAGCTGTCTGTGTCTATCAGGTACACTCCTGCTCACTCCCCAGGGTCCTACTGGGCACCAGACTGCCTCCACTTTCTGCACTGAAGGTGGGGTAGATAGAGTGATGAGAGCCCTTGGCTTCAGCAGGGCCACAGCCTCTCAGGGCCTAGTGTTATCTCCTCAGAGCAGCACAGCCCAGAGACCAGCCTGGGCATGAAAGGCGTCCCTGCTCCAAGACCTACTCTCAGACCAGCAAGGACACCTGATGCCTCTCACAGCAGCACAAAGCAGGCAGGCTGGAGCTTGGAGAGTCTCCAGCTAACATACCTCTAGACGTTTCTGGACTGTTTGCCTTACAACTTCACTACTTAAAAGTGAAGAGGACTTAAAGCACTTACTGATGGAGATTAAACTACAGCCTTCAGTATGGAATACATCTCAACAAAAAAAATCCTCACTGCTAGGCCAATAAGCAATATCACGATGCATGGAGAAAATATGAGAGTTGTCACAGATTTCATTTTACTTGGATTCACAATCAAAGTCCATGGACCAATCCATCAATCATCAATTCATCAATCCATCAATTCATCAATTCATCAATCAAAACATCAGATGACATATTTCACTGGGCAAATCTGTTACAAAAGACTTCTTTAATATGTGAAACAGCAAAGATATCACCTTGAGAACTAAGGTACACCTGAATCAAGCCATTTTGAATTGAAGGTATTGTCAATTGCTTCATATGAATGTGGAAACTGGACAATGAATAAAAAAGACTGAAGAAGAATTGATGCATTTGAATTGTTGGCAAAGAATGTTGAAAATGCCATGGATTGCCAAAAGAATGAACAAATCTGTACTGGAAGAAGTATAGCCAGAATGTTCCTTAGAAGCAAATATAGAGAGACTCTGTCTCATGTACTTTAGACAGGTTACCTGCAGAGGACAGAACCTGGAGAAGGACATCATGTTTGGTAAAATAGCATGCCAGTAAAGACGAGGAAGACCGTCAGTAACACAGATTGGCACAGCCGCTGCAGCAATAGGCTTAAACAGAGCAACAATTATGAGGATGGCAGGGAACTGGGAAGTTTTTCCTTCTAATTTCCTTTTTGTTGTTAGGTGCCGTCAAATTGGCTCCAACTCACAGCTACCCTATGCAAAACTGAAGAAAATACTGCCTGGTCTTGCACCACCCTCACAATCTTTGTTATACTTGAGCCAACTGCTGCTGCCACTGTGTCAATATATCTCATTGAGGGTCTTCCTGTTTTTCGATAACCCTCCACTTTAACAAACATGATGTCCTTCTCAAGGAACTGGTCCCTCCAAATAATATGTACAAAGTATGAAAGACGAAGTCTTGTCATCCTGGCTTCTAAGGAGCATTCTTGCTTATTTCTGACAACATAGATTTATTTGTTTTGTGTGTGTTTTTTGAAGTGCATGGTACTTTTAATATTCTTCTCCACCACACCTCAAATGTATCAATTATTCTACAGTCTTCCTTATTTAGTGTCCAAGTTGTGCATGCTTATGAGGCAATTGATTTTAAACCATTCAGTATCCATTTGTTCTATTTGGATGACTGTCTCTTGATATATGTGCAGATTCCTCATGTACAGGATCCTCAATGAAGTGTTCCAGACTACTCATTCTTCACAATGCTATCCATAGCTTGTCATGATCCACACAGTCAAAAGTCTTTGCTTAGTCAGTAAAGCAAAGTATATATCTTTCTAGTATTCTCTGCTTTCAGCCAAAATCTATCTGACATCAGTAAAGATATCCCTTGATCCACAACCTTTTCTGAATCCAGCTTGAATTTATTGTGGCTTCCTATTGATGTACTATTGCAGGTCTTTTAAAATTATTTTCAGCAAAATTATACTTGCATGTGATATAAATGATAGTGTGCAAAGATTTCTATGGAATATAAGGTCACTATAAGTTGGAATTTGCATATGAGTAATTGATGGTCTGTTCCACAGTCTGCCCCTGGCCTTGTTTTCACTGATGATACGGAGTTTTTCCATCGTCTCTTTCTGCAGATGTATATCCATGTATATAGTCATCTCTTATGCTGTCTAAAGAAGGCATTTGAAATGAACAAATCATTGATTTTTCAGAATTCTATCATGTGTTCTCCAGCATCATTCCTATCACCAAGGCCATATTTTCCAACTACTGATCCTTCCTCTTTGCTCCCAACCTTTTCATTTCAATCACGAGTAATACTCAATACATCTTAATTGCATGTTTGATCAATTTCAGATTGAAGAAGTTGGTAGAATTCTTGTATTTCATCCTCACTGGCTTTAGTGGTTGGTGCGTAAATTTGAATAATAATGGTATTAACTGGCTTTCCTGTAGTCAAATGGATATTATCATATCACAGACAGTGTTGTACCTCGTGACTGATCTGGAAATGTCTTTTTGACAATGAATGCAACACCATTCCTCTTCAATTTGCCATTTCTAGCATACTAAACCATGTGGTCATCAGATTCAAAATGGCCAATACCAGTCCATTTCAGCTCACTTAATGCCTAAGATATCAATGTTTATGCATTCCATTTCATTTTTGACAACTTCCAATTTTCCCAGATTCATATGTTGCACATTCCATGTTTCAATTTTCAATGCATGTTTACAGCTGTTTCTCTTCATTTTGTGTTGTGCCCCATCAGCAAGCCTCAACTTTCGTTACTGAAGGATTCTCTGGGAAAATTATTGAATGATGCAGGAAGCATCAAAAGAAGATGGAAGGAATACACAGAATCACTGTATCAAAGGGAAATGGTTAATGTTCAACCACTTCAAGAGGTAGCTATGATCAAGAGCTGAAGGAGGAAGTCCAAGGGGCATTGAAGGAATTGGCAAAGAACAAGGCACCAGGAAATTTGGAAGACAACTATCTGGCCGACTGATTGGAAGAGATCCGTATTTGTGCCCATTATAAGGAAAGGTGACCCAACAGGAACGCGGAAATCATCAGACAATGTCTTTGATATACCATGCGAATAAAGTTTTACTAAAGGCAATGCAGAAATGGCTGCAAGTATACATTGACAGAGAACTTCCAAAGGTTCAAGCCAGATTCAGAAGAGGACGTGTAACGAGGGATATCATTGCTGATGTCCAATGGATCTTGGCTGAAATCACAGAATATCAGAAAGATGTTTGCCTATGCTTTATTGACTACACAAAGGCTTTCGATTGTGTGGATCATGACAAGCTATGGACAACATTGCTTGAATATCATTGTATGAATATTCTGGAACACTTAATTGTGCTCATGAGGAATCTGTACCTGGACCAAGAGGCAGTTGTTCGAACAGAACATGGAAACATTGAATGGTTTAAAATTAAGAAAGGTGTGTGACAAGGTTGTATTCTTTCACCGTACTTATTCAACCTGTATGCTGAGCAAATAATCCGAGAAGCTGGGTTATATGAAGAAAAATATGGCATCAGGATTGGAGGAAGACTTATTAACAACCTGCGACATGCAGATGATACAATTTTGCTTGCTGAAAGTGCAGACCAGCCATTTAAGATCAAAGAGCACAGCCTTCAGTATGGATTACATCTCAATGTAAATAAAACAAAAATCCTCACCAATGGACCAATAAACAGCATTCTTATCAATGGAGAAAAGATTGACGTTATCAAGGACTTCAGTCTTCTTGGATCAACTATCAATATTCACAGAAGCAGCAGTCAAGAAATCAAATGACATATTGCATTAGGCTAATCTGCTGCACAAGACCATTTTAAAGTGTTGAAGAGCAAAGATGTCAGCTTGAGGACTAAGGTGCACCTAACCCAAGCCATGATATTTTCAATAACCTCATATGCATGCAAAAGCTGGACAGTGAATGATGAAGATGGTGGAAGAATTGATGCTTTTGAGTTATGGTGTTGGAGGAGAATACTGAAAGTGCCATGGGCTGTCAAAAGAACCAATAGATCCATTTTAGAAGAAATGTAGCCAGCGTGCTCTTTGGAGGCCAAGATGTCCAAACTTTGTCTCTCATACTTCGAACATATTGTCAGGAGGGAGCAGTCACTGGGGAAGGATATCATGTTTGGTAAGGTGGAGGGTCAAAGAAAAAGAGGAAGACCCCCAATGAGATGGATTGTCCAAGTGGCAGCATCGATGGACTCAAACTTGGCAACAATGGTGAGGTTAGCCCAGGATCGGGCAGTGGTTTGTTCTGCTGTGTAAAATGTTGCTATGGGTTGGTACCAACTCGATGGCAGCTAGCAACAATAAATAAGTTGGAACCAACTCAAAGACACTTCAGAACAACAACAGCACTTTCACTTGGTTCACAGAATCTCAACTACTCAATGCCAGTTGATGTGTGCTGCCTGCCCAGCCCTTTCCTGAGCTCCTACAGGTTCCAGACCCTGCGGTCAGTTTTCTCATTCCTGCTACCATCCTCACCATCTGTAGTCACCTAGTTAGGAACCATGGGCTGAGATTCCTGAAGCCCTGTGCCTGGACAACAGATCAGAATAAGCTTGTGTGCCGCCCACATCTGAGGGTGGAGAGTCAGCATGTCAGTAGCTGTCCTGGCTTTGATCCCTATCTCCCAGCTGTTTCACATGGGTGAGCTGCTTTTCCTCTCTGAGTCTTCCCATCTGAAAAGGAGACATAAGACATAAGAAAGTGATGAATGCACAGAAGAGAGCTGCGGTTCAGAGAATGACGAGCCTGAGGGTCCTCTATCAGGCAAGACAACCAGAGACGTACATTCAAGTGGCTTAAAACTGATCAAAATACAGGAATGGGTCAGGAAAACTGGATCCCTCCCCCATTTCCCACCAGGAGGCAGCAGCATCTTGGCAGCATGCTTCTGGGGCCTCCAACAAAAGCTCTTTATAGGGACTCAAGGGAGCATCCTTGAGGCTCAGCCCGACAAGAAACCCTCCCTGTAGGCCCTATTTGGAAGACTGTTCTTGAAATCACCTCCAAGAAGGAAGCATCACTTCTGCTTCCAAAGATCTCCCAGGCAGGAAATGTATGCCAGCACCATAAATGTTTAATTGCATTAATTGCCCAAGTTCAGTGTGCAGCATCCCTCCTTAAGCACCTTATGGGAAAACGTAATTAAGCATGAAATGGCTCATTTTTACAACTTCCCTTTTTCCCCATTCAGGCAGTATGGAGGTCCTGCCAGCCAACCAGCCCTCTCTTGCTAATGCTCACCTTCCTCTTTTCTAATTTAATTTTCTGACCTTTGCCGTTGACATTCTTATCCCATATATTCCTGCATCTTGGCACACAACACCAAAGCACTATAATTACTTAACTATAAACCTTTCATGGAAATTTGCTTTTGACTTTGTTAGAAAACACTGTAATCAAATCCCTAAGAGTCGAGATCGATGGGCTTGGCCTGTCAGAGGAAATATATCACAGGCTTAAGTAGCTTAGCACGAAGAGATACTGGCAGGCAGGGCAGGAGGAGCAGGGAAGGCAGGAGGGCAAGATGGGCAGAGCATAAAGTGGGTAGGGCAGGCAGACAAGCAACCAAAGTGGACAAACAGGTAGGCAGGCGGGTGGGTAGAAAGAATAGGCAGGTGGGAAGATCAGAGAAGTAAGCAGGTAAGCAGAGAAGCAGGCAAATGTGGAAGAGCATGCAGACAGGATGTAGCTGCAGGTAGGGTAGGCAGAATGGAATTACAAGAGAATCCAGCCTGGCCTTCTCTGGGTCTGTAGGCCTGCTGAGTACTCACCTGGCCCTGGGTACTTCTGGACATTGGTCTAAAGATACTTCAGTGGGCACAGTTATGAAGAGCACACATGGGTCTTGAGTCATTCATCCAATTATGTATCACTTACGTATCTCAGGGCTGCCTCTATGGAGGCCAGAGGGATATCTTGCTTCAAACATACATCAAATATGCTGTCCATATACCCTAGATAGCTGTGCATACAGTCACATAGATAAGGAAGCATGGAGGGTGAACAGCTCTGACCTTGGGTCCCATTTCATTGCCCTCTGTGTGTAAGGCAATGTGGAATTCGCTAGTACAACACCCCCACAATGCATTTGGGTTTGTTGCAAGCATTATCATGATAAACATAGAACATATTGAAGTAGTCAAGGATTTCATTTTATTTTGATTCACAATCAACATCCATGGAAGCAGCAACCAAGAAATCAAATGATGAATCTGCTGCAAAAGACCCCTTTAAAGTGTTTAAAAAAAAAAAAAAAAGTCACCATCCATGAGGACTAAAGTGCACCTAAACCAAGCCGTGGTATGTTCAATAGTCTCATGTTCATGCAAAACTTGGACAATGAATAAGCCAGATGGACGAATAATTGATGTCTCTGGATTATGTAATGGCAAAGAACATTAACTATATTATGAACTTCCAGAAGAATGAACACGTCTACATTGGAAGAAATACAGCCAGAACTATACTTAGAATTAAAGATGGCAAGTCTTACTTTGGAGATGTTATCAAGAGAGACCAGCTCATGGAGAAGGACATCATGTTTGGTAAAGTAGAGATTCAGCAAAAAAGTGGTGGATTGACAAAGTGGCTGTAACCGTGGACTCAAACACAGCGATGATTGTGAGGCTGGCATTGGATCAAGAAACCAGGCAGTGTTTCATTCTGTTGTACATATTAGGGTTTCTGTTAGCAAGAAAGGACTCCGTGACACCTAACAACAACATAAAACCCACTGCTGTTGAGTCAATGCCAACTCAAAGCAACGCTATAGGATAGGGTTCTAACCCTATAGGATAGAACTGCTCCGTACAATTTCTGAGGTCCTAAGTCTTTACACAAGCAGACTGTCTCATCTTTCTCCTGTGCAGTGGCTTTGAATATAGACCTTTCAGATAACGGCCAACACTTAGCTCACTGGGCCAGCCGGGCTCAACAAAAGAATTCCTAATTCCACTTACAGCATGCTACACTTTATGTATCTGTTAAGGACTCATTCAATTTTTAATGCCACGAATCTCTCAAAAAATGAAAGGGACCCAGGTTTCTCTTACACATCCATCCAGTCCAGACCATGAACCCAGATGCATGAATCTCAGGCATACACACACACACACACACACACACACACACACACACACTCAAACACATGCACATTCGCACATGTACACACACTCTCTCATACACTCAAACATGTACACTCACACACTCTTTCAAACACTCTCTTATGCAAGTTTTCACATGTACACATGTGCACATACACACACTCACACTGAGACCTTAAGTTGCAGATTGGAACGCACACATCAGAGGCATCCCTGGGCAACCAGTCTCAGCCAAGAGGAGACTCTTAATGAAGACATCTTGGAACATTTGTGTTGTCTGGCTTTCTCTTCGTCCCTGCATTTAACAAGACATGAAAGTCCAGTGCTTCTTGTATGGCAAGATGTTTGACAAAGAAAAACAACAAACAAGGCTGAAGACGTCTGCGATATATATCTGTCTCGAAACACATCAGACAGTGTGGCTGCTGTCCATGAGAATGTTGGTGTTAAAGGCAGCTACTTAATCAGAACTTGGAGCTGACCCAACACATAAGCCTTGGATACCATACAACAAATGCACGCCAAAGTCATGTTATTGAGAGACCTTGGGAAAGCTGTGTGCCTTGGAGATGGTCAAGTTGTCTGGTGACTTGGTAGAAAACAGAAGCAGTACTATCCACTCTGGGATCATCGGTATTCCTTCTAAATTTGCAGGAAGCCACTGAGAAATTGGCAGCTCCGGGTGTGGCACTGTGGGTTAATGCGCTGGACTGCAAGTTCAGTTTGTACCATAAGCTCTGTGGTTCAAGCTCACCAGTTGCTCCTCAGAAACCCTACACAGGGTCGCTGTGGGTTGGACCGACTCGGCAGCACTTAACAACAACAACAACTAGCTCTCTGGAACATCTGACATCTCACAGTGGAGTCTGCTGGTGGTGGTGCTGTAGTTGTTGTTAGGTGAATGACTCATAGCGACAATATGCACAACAGAATGAAACACTGTTCAATCCTGCGCCATCCACACAATTCACTTGTTGCTATGCTTGAACCCATTGCTGCTGCCACTGGGCCAATCCATCTCATTGGGGTGTTCTTCTTTTTGCTGATTCTCTACTTTAACAAGCATGATGTCCTTCTCCAGTGACTGGTCCTTCATTAACATGTACAAAGTATGAGAGATGAAGTCTCGCCATCCTGGCTTCTAAGGAGCATTCTGGCTGTACTTCTAACAGATTTGTCTGCTTTTCTTGTGGTCCATGGTATGGTCTTCCTTATCTACTGTCCAACATTCACATGCATATAAAGTGAATGAGAATACCATGGCTTAGGTCAGGTGCACCTTAGTCTTCAAACTGATACCTTTGCTATTGAACACTTTAAAGAGGCCTTGTGCAGTAGATTTACCTAGTGCAATACATGATTTCTTGAGTGTTGTTTCCATGAGTGTTGATGGTGGATCAAAGCAAAATGAAGTTCAGTGGAACTTAGTCCTGAATTTTAGGTGGATATTGATTTATTCCACATATATGACTGAGGGATTACTATGCTGGGGACTGTTCCTGACAACTGGGACACATCAGTGAGACATCTGCAGTTTCCTGTCCTTGTGGATCTTCTGTTCTAGCAAAGGCACAGACAACAAGTAATTCACTTATAGAGCATGCTACCAGGTGGTTGAGTGCAGTGGAAAGATATTGGAGGGGGGTGCAGATTAGTATTCATGCCAAGATGGACTAGGGAATGGGCAAGCTATGAAATATCAGTGTGGTCAATACAGATTTCACTGCAAAGATTACACTTGATCAAGGTTTGAGTGAGATGAAGGAGTGAGTCATGTACAGAGTGAAGGCAGGGCATTTAGGCAGAAGGAATAGTCAGTGCAAAGGCTAAGAGCAGACACACGTTAAAAGGAAAACCATGGAGACCAGAGGGGTTGAAATAAAGTGAGAGATAAAACAATAATGATGAGATCAGAGAGGCAAATAGGTCATAGATTGCAAAGACACTGTCTTTTAAGTTGAATGCAGTGGTAGCAGTGGACATGGTGATAAGTGGTCAGGTTCTGGATGAATTTTGAATGTAAAGCTAACAGATTTCCTGACTAATTAGACATATGGTGTGAGAGGAAGAGAGAAGTCAATAATAACTCAATACCTTTGGTTACACAGATGGAAGGAAGGATTAGCCATCCACAGAGATGGGGAAGGCAGTGGGTGGAATGGGGAGTGGGTAAGATTCAGGTTCAACTAGGGACATGTTGAATTTGATATTTCTATTAGACATAGAAGAAACAAGGATGTAGGTAGAACATGAATCTAGAGTCCAGTAGAAAGGTCTGAGCTAGAGATACAAATCTGGGTTCAGTGGCATTTGGATGGCACTTAAAGTCACAAGGTGAATGAGATGGAGACAAGAAGAGTTCCAAGGCCTGTGTCTTGGAGCACACCAATATTCAGAGACTGTGGGGGCAAGAAAGGGGATGAGAAAGAATCAGAGAAGGAGACAATAGGTATAATTAGCATGGTGTGAGAAAACACAGAAAGGGGGCTATCCTATAAACCAAGGGAATGGAATGGAACACCCTTGCCATACTCCTGTTGAAGAATGAGGATGGCCCAGTGGATTCAGCAACCTGGAAGTTATCTGCAATCCTGAGCAAGAATAGTTTGACAGAGTGGTATGGGTAAAAGTCTGATGAAAGCATGTTAATAGAGAATGTTGTTGCTTACTGTTAAGTGCCATTGAACCTGTTCTGACTCTCAGAGACCCTGTATAAGGTTTCCAAGGAGAGGTTGTTGGGTTTGAGCCACCTACCTTGTGGTTAGCAGTCCAGTGCTTACCACACTAGGAGAGGAGAGGATTGAGAAGAAAGGAATTAGGAGACAGTGACTCCTCTTTGTGAGATTTGCTGAAAAAGGAGGGAAAAAACAAATAATCTCAGGCAGTGACTGGTGGGGAAGGGAGCCATCAGTTTGAATGAGAATGGGGAAGAGATGTTGGAGGTGTACAGAGAGAAAAGATACGAAGATTCAACTGGAAGGAGAGAGAGTAATGGGCTTAAGAGAGCTGTCTGGTTGTTAGCAGATTCTTTTGCTCACCTGAACCTTGTGACCCTCACTGTAATCCAGACCACAAGTGTGGCTGTTTTTCTCTAGATTTGTTTGGGCGACTGGTACAGTTTCATATAACTGGGGCAATGGCTTCACCAAGTGAGTGTTACAAAGCAAGAGTGATGATAATGCCTAAACAAACTCAGATGAAGAAGGAGTGGCAAGAAAACATCCACAGGGTGAAGGACAGTAAAAAAAAAGCAATAACATCACTAGGTTGGAGGTCCTAGTTGTTGGAGTCCAAGAACTATGGGAAATAGTCATCAGAGCATGATGTTGAAACAGATTATGAAGGGGCTTAGGTCACTGGCAAAAATAAGGCCTAGGATATGGCCCTTGATATCATCAGAGAAAAATCTACTTCATGAGTTCCTTTTGAAAACTGATGACAATGTCAAGCTGTTGGGAAGTTTTGTGGGACTTGGTCCTTTTCAGAAGGAGTTCCTTTGATGTGTGTCAAGATGTGGATTTTCCTTTGGTGAGGACAGAAGCTCCATACACCACTGGGTCATGCTGCCCTTGACCCTGAAAGGCACTAACATCAGAGACACTAGCAGAGGCCTTAAAAACTACTATGGAAACCATAAGCTTTCCTGGATTTGGTGCTTGAATCCCCAACTCTTATAAAGCCTTTTATCAGGAAAAAGAAACCGAACGTGGACTTCCATTCTCCTGGAAAAACTCTATAGATCTCCCAGATAATTGTCATGAGTGTTTTGGATTGATTTGTGTCCCCTAGAAAGAAGTGTCAAAATTCCAACTCCAAGATTGTAAATGTTGTTGTTAAGTGCTGTCAAGTCGATTCCGACTCAACGCGACCCTGTATAGGGTTTCTGAGGAGTGGTTGGTGAGCTTGCACGACTGACCTTGTGGTTCAAACCAACCTTGCAGTCCAGCACATTAACCCACAGGGCCATAGGACCCTCCTTGTCAAATAGGTCTTACTTTTGTTATGTTAATGAAACCATATCAAAGTAGGCTGAATCTTAAACCTAGTCACTCCTGAGTGGTATCTTATAAATAGAAAGAGCAGAATAGACAAGGATACATACAGAAGGGGAAGATGTCATGTGAGGACCCATCTATAAGCAAAGGAACACCAGGATTGCCAGCAGATACCAGAAAATTGGAAGTCCACATAAGGAACTGATATTGTCAAGATCATGATTTGGACCTTTAGTCTCCAGAACTGTAAGAAAATAAATTCTTTTTCTTTAAAGACACCCACTTGTGGTATTTTTTGTTATGGTAGCACTGGGTTACTAAGGCAACAAACTTGGCCCAACTCAGGAGGAGGTCTCGGTTTTTGTAAACTAGAAGGAAATCCAACTCTCAGGAGAATTTGATAGGAAGGAGTTAGCATGAGCCTTTGCTTCCATGACAGATGGATTTAGCTACATGAATGAGGTAGATCAAGGTTCGTTGTGGGAGCTGCTAGAGAACAATGGTATTCTTTGGCTTAGAAGAAACTGGAGTGTGAGAAGAAGAGAGATGCAAACCTTCAGAGCTCGAGGCCACACTGCTATAGGCTGGGATGAGGAAAAACTGCCTCGTCTCTGAGTCCACTGGGATATGTGCAAGTACTTGGAACCCCTGTGATACAGTGCGGATGCTTCCCTTGTCTCTGGCAGCCTTCAGACGTAAACCTGGACCTACAGGCTGTTGGTCCAGCACACTGCCAGAGATGACCTCACACTTGTGGAAAATGAGAAGATGCCAAATCAACCCAGAGAGGTTCCCCTTATCTAGCAAAGCTATGTGAGCTCAGTTTGTTATTCCACACTTTCATGAGTCACCGTTCTCAGTATTGTTGCCATCAAAACAAAATTCAGAATCAACTTGATGCCTGAACTAAAATGAGAATTGCCACGTCAAAGTTCATTCTGTAACTTAATATATTAAAATAAAAGGACTGCCGTCTTCTTGGAGGAGTTGACTTTTGAACAGAATTCAAGTTTGCTTGTTCTTTTATTTGGATGATTGGAATTTATTTCAGTTTTTTCTGGAAGTGGCCATTCATTTTCACATGGAAATGGGGTTAAACAAAATAAAATCCTTTTAATGTTTGTTTCCATCTTCTGACTGATGGAAGGGCAACAAAATTAATTATGTGCAAAATTGTGTATGTACATGTCAAAACACCTTTTTTAAGGGGACAAGTCAAGACCAGTTGTTAATGTTTCCAACCAACACTTCTCCTTTTGGGGAAAAGAACTCTGTCTCAGCCCCTATGGCTATTGTGGGTGTAGAGATCATGCCCAGTCTTTCCCCAGCTGGTTATATAGGTGGCTGCAGGTATGACCATATAACTTAAACATTGCACTCCATTCTCTTGTAATAGTGATTAGTCCAGGAAATGGACATACAACTGAAGTAAGGTTAATCAGTGGCCCTCCATGAAATTGGACCCTGGGAGAAAAAAAAAAAAAAAACTCGGGCAGTAACTGCCCTTCCTGGGATGGTAAGCTCACAGGGTAAGCCTGGGACTGCTTACATAGGAACAGTTCATCTGAGAAGGAAGTTCAAAAAGAAAGAAAGAAAGAAAAGAGAGATAGAGAGTGATGAATTTGGCAGCACTGCTTGAGCCATTGTTCTTGTTAAGTGCCCTCGAGTCAGTTCCGACTCATAGTGACCCTGTCTAGGGTTTCCAAGGAACAGCTGGTGAGCTTGAACCACTGACCTTACAGTTCAAACCAACCTTGCAGTGCAGCGCATTAACCCACAGCACCACTCCAGGACTCAAGATAAAGCCTGAGCCATTAGTACCTTCCATCTCAATAGTGTGTGCCAGTAAATTTCCTCTTTTGGCTTAATTGGATTTGGGTCACCATCCTATATACCTTGAAGGATACTGACAGATGCAGGGTCCTTCATTTTCCTCACTGTAGTTACCCTTACCCCAGCTCACTTCTAGGACAGAAGTTATACTGGGAGTTGTTGTTAAGTGCCATAGAGTCGGTTCTGACTCATAGCAACTCTGTATAGGGTTTCTGAGGAGCAGCTGGTGGATTTGAACCACCAACCTTGCAGTTAGCCTACAGTGCTACATAAGGCAAACCAAAATGACCAGAAAATACAGCTCTTGCACAGTACCTGAAGCAGTGGCTCAGGATTTTGTCCAGAGAAAGAGGCAAAAGAGCAGGAAGTTTCAAAGCTCTCCCCCCCAAAAGACCAACTTTACTTGAAAGAGTGTGAGTAAGTTCAGTCTAACGTGGCTCTCAAAAACAATGGAGATTTTGTTGTTAAAGATTTAAAAGAAGACTGGTAGTTCTATGAGAGCAAAAAGCTACACCATAGGCCAGTTTGTTTATTAGAGAGAACCAGAAAAAGTGGCAGCTAAGAAGACCCTTCCCAAGGAAAGAAAAAACCTCAAAGAATGATCTAAAAAGCTAGTCCTAATCAAATTTAATTGGACCAGACTGTGGAGCAATTTCCCAGAACATGTTGAAAACAGGAGAGCATATGACATCAATTAGTCAAGTCTAAGAGCTATATATGATACCAAATGAAGCAGGGAGTTTACCAGACAGATAAAGAAAGAGACTGTCAAAGAGAGCACTGTAAGAATGGGTTGCTGGGCTAGGACTTAGGACCATAGTCTCAAGGAACACCATAGTCAATTGACATAATGTTCTGCATTCTACTTTGGTGAGTAGCAATTGGGCTCTTAAAGCCCATGTGAAGCCGTCTAAGGTGCAACTATTAGTCTCTCCTTGTCCATAGGAAAGAATTAGTCCAATGAGCTAATGGACATCAATTTCCACAACCCTGAGACCAGAAGAACTAAATAATACCCAGCTACTACTACCAACTGCCTTGAAAGGGATCACATAAGAATGTCCTGGAGAGAGTAGTAGAAACTGTGGAACAAAACTCAAAGTTATAAAAAAGACCAGGCTTACTGATCTGATAGAAACTGGAAGAACCCGAGACTATGGCCCTTGGTCACCCTTCATATCTAGACCTGAACTCACTCCCAAGGCTCAATTTTCAGCCAAGCAATAAATAAGCATCTATGGGCAACAACAACACTAGTGAGGTATGTTGTTGTTGTTGTTGTGCCGTGGAGTCAGTTCCGACTCATAGCGACCCTGTACAGGGTTTCTGAGGCTGTAAATCTTTACGGGAGTGGAAAGCCTCATCTTTCTCCCTCGGAACAGCTGGTAGCTTCGAACTGCTGACCATAAGATTAGCAGCCCGATTCGTAACCACTAGGCTGCCAGAGCTCCTTATGCACACCATAAAGTGGTCAACCATACAAAATCAAAAGGGCAGCATTTACTCGAGGGCAAAGTTCAGAAGAGTAGGGACAGAAGTAGAAATGGAAACAAATACAGGGAAGAAGCAGGACAGGTGAAGTTACATTGAGGGGATTGTAGTAGAGATGAAACAAAGTGTCTGATCTGGTGAGTGTAAAATGAATGACCTGCTCTGTAATTCACTTGAATGATCTCCCAAGTCACAGTAAAAAAAAAAAAAAGAGCGAGAGAGCGCTGTAATAGCATTGTCACACTAGGGTGACCATAGGCATGCCCCAAGGCTGTGCCCTCTGAGGAGCTACTTCTGGCTCTTCTTTATTGGTGCTGATCAAATCCCTTCTCTTCTGCTCCCTTCTTTTGGCTTTATCTCTTGTGAGATAAAAGGTGATATAGGCAACACCCCAGGGAGACTCCCCTTATATCAGATCAGGACTATAGCCTGAGGAAAAGTGCTGTATTCCACCCTTATAACTAATTGGCTGATCACATCAAATCCCATCATGGAGTGATTACATCATTACATAACTGCCAAACCACTGAGAATCATGGCCCAGTTTGTTGTTAGCTGTTAAGTGCCATTGAGTCAGTTCTGACTCATAGTGACCCTGTATAGAGTTTCTGAGGAGTGGCCAGTTTGAACTGTCGACCTTGTGGTTCAAAGTGACCTTCTGGTCCAGTGCTTACCTTACCAGGCCACAGCAGGACTGCTGGCCCAGCCCTACTTGACACATATTTTGGGGGGACACAAATCCATAATAACACTATAAACCAATTAGTAGATATATACAGAACATTTCACCAATAATAGCAGAAATTAGAACTTTTTCTCAAGTGTGCATGGAATATTCTCCAGGGTAGACCATATACTTACACTAAACTACAAAACAATCTCAATAAATTTTACAAGTCTGAAATTGTACATATCTTCTCCAACTGCAATGCATAAATCTAGAAATCAACAACATAAGGACATTTTTTAAATTACAAATATGTGGAAATTTAAAAAACATACTCAAATTATGTGTCAAAAGAGAAATAAAAAGTACTCTGAGAAGATAAAAATGAAAACACAGTCAACTGGGATTTACCCCACAAATGCAAGGGTGGGTCAATATAAGAAACAATTTAATACACCACACATCAGTAGAGTAAAGGAAACAAAACAAAGGAAAAACAAAAACACACGATTATCTCAGCCGATGCAGAAAAACATTTGACACAAGCCAAATAACTTTTCATGAAAAAAGCAATTCAACAAACTAAGAATAAAAGGGATCTTCCTCAACACAATAAAGGACACTTTTGAAAAATCCACAACTAACACCATACTCAATGATTAAAGAATAAAAGCTTTCCCTATAGAATCAGAAACAAGACACAAATATCTGCTTTTGTCACTTCTATTCAACATTCCACTGGAAGTTCTAAACAAAGCAATTAGGCAAGAAAATTAAATTAAAAGAGTCCTGGTGTAGCACAATAGGATAAATAATGGACTGCTAACCACAAGATCAGTGGTTCAAACACACCATCTGCTCCTTGGAAATCTTACATAGGGCTGCTATCAATAGGAACTGACTCAACAGCACGTGACAACAACAACTAAGAAAAGAAGTAAAACTTCCTATAGTGAAATCGGGGATGATGCTAATGAGAATAATATTTCATTTTTGGATGTGATGAGAACGTTCTAAAATTGAGTGTGGTGACTTGCACAAAACTGTGCATATACTAAAAATCAGTTACTCTAAATGGATGAATTGTATGATACGTGAATTATATCCTTATGAAGATATTATTTTATTATTTTAAAAACTTTCCTTTCCCTCAATCTCTCTCTTCTCAGAGTCATTACAAACCAGGAAAAATCCCCAGGTGACACTGTGATGACCTAAGTTACTGTCCACACTTTAAGCACACACCATTAAGGTCTATGGGTCCTAAACTGTGGCTGCTCAGTGTTGCAGAGTTCAAGGACCTGGAAGATCACTTGGGTGAGTTGCGTTCTCACCAAAAAGAAGAGTAAGCATTCAAATGAGAAGTCTTACACAGCTTCTCCTAACTGCCAGTTTGCTTGAAAAGAGATGGAAATGCATCACATTTCCTTGCCACACTCACACTCAGGCACCTAATCAGTCTCTACTCATATTCTGACCGTTAACACAGTTAGCCCACAGATGTCTTTCATTCTGTTCTCATGTTTTAATTGTGCAATCTCTGAGCCTCCCGTGTCCTTCTTATAAAATGAGGCACCTTCCATCTCTCCAGGTTGCTGCGACATAATGTGTATGAATGTGGCATCCACATGATACTGGAAAGGGATCTAAGAAAAGCTTCTGCCCTGACACCTGGCTTCTGCCAGCAAGGCTGAAACATTGGGCAGGAATGATGCACATACACCTAGGGTTCCTGATCACATAGGAAAGAAGAGCAAAGACCATAGATTTGTTTCTTCATCCCTCAACAAGCTCCACCCTCACTCACCTAAAGCTGGTATAACAGAAAAAGTGCAGGTTCTATAACAGTCAGCCTTGGGTTTCATCCCAGATCCATCACTTTCTGATTGTACAATCTCTGAACCTTCCATGTTCTTCCTATAAAATGAGTTACCTCCTATCTTTCCAGGTTGTTCTGACATAATGTATGTGGATGTGACAGCCACATGATTATGGAAAGGGATTTATGCAAAGCTTCTGCAACCAGGGAGGGTTTGAACTTGTTATGCCAGAAAACCTATGGAATTGTATTTCTGCTCAATGGGGGATCCACTTCAGCATGGAGATTATATGGAAATTACTCTCCAGCCAAAAGAAGCAGTACTCAAACCTCTTTTATGGCCTTCCCAATTTCTGGATAAAACAAACAGGCTGTGGCCTGAGAACATCTAGTCCTTAGATGAGAGACAGAAACAGCAGGGCCCCACACACCCAGGGAAGCTGGTTTCTGTAATCGGAAATCAGGAATGAGCAGCAAACCTTCAAAGGCCTCTTTTCAGAGAGTGATCTTGACAGCAACACTGATGCTGAAGGTCTGGAATTCACCATAAACTGGATATAGTGCATTCACAGACTACAGACTGAAGAATATTCTGTGGCAAGAGGTGGGGGAGGCGGAGGGGGGTTGACCATTCTGGATGTACACCATTGCTCAGGACACTGGGAAACAGGTCAAACACAGTTACTATATGACCCAGCAATTCTCCTCCTGGGTACATAACTGAGAATAATGAAAGCATAGTCTATTGAAAAAAAAGTATACATGAGAGAAACAGACCAAGGAGAAGACATTAGGATATATTCCCAGGGTGCAGCATAAACTGTAATAGAGCTCTGCCAGGTTCCCTCCAGAAAGAGAGTGTGGTCATTATCTCTGAGTCACTTTTATCATCCAAGTTAAATCCAAGTAGAGCAGCTCCACCCAGTACTATTTTAAAAGAGGCAGGAGCAGGATGATGCACCTCTAAATCTTTGCAAGAGTACAAGTAGAAGATTTGCTGATTAAAGTTGTACAGAATAGATTCTTGCAAACATCTCTGTTTTCCAAAGTCTTTGAATTTCTTCCTTTACAACAAGGACAGACAAACTATGGCCTGCAGGCCAAATATGGCCAGGTAGCTGTCTTGCAAATTTCTTGCCATAGATGAATGAGTGCGTCCAGTACTACAACAGTTTATCGAGAAATTTCAATTTGCATTCCATTAATTCCCAGAGCCTTGTTCTCTGTCAATGCCTTCAGTGCTCCTTGGATTTCTTCCTTCAGTACCATTGACTCTGATCATACGCTACCTCTTAAAACAGTTGAACATTGATTTTTTTTTTTTATGGAACGGAGACACTGTATATTCTTTCCATCTTCTTTGGATGTTTTCTAATTCATTCAGTATTTTACCCAAAGAATCCTTCAGTATTGCAATAGAGGCTTGAATTTTTCCTTAGTTCTTTCAGCTTGAGAAACACTGAGTGAGTGTTTTGGTTTTCTAACTCCAGATCTTTGCATATTTCATTATAATGTTTTACTTTGTGTTCTTGAGCTGCCCTTTGAAATTTTATGTTCAGCTTTTTTATCTCCTCATTCCTTCCATTCTGTTCAGCATCTCTGCATTGGAGACCAAGTTTCAAAATCTCTTCTGACATCAGTTTTGGCCTTTTCTTTCTTCCTTGTCTTCTTAATGACCTTTTGCTTTTTTCCTTGTATGATTGTTCTTGTTGTCATCCCACAACTCCTCTGGTTTGGGATTATTAGTGTTTAATGCAGTAAATCTGTTTATGATATAATTTGTAAATTCAATTGGGATAATGTGTTCAAGGCCTTATTCTGGCTCCCATGGACTTGTAATTTTCTTCATCTTCAGCCTGAATTGAATATGAGCAATTGATGGTCTGTTCCAGTCTTCCCATGGCCTTGTTTTGGCTGATAATATAGAGCTTTTCCGTGTCTTTTTCCACAGATGTAGTTAGTCAGTTTGATTTCTGTGTGTTCCATTTAGTGAGGTTCATGTATATAGTCTTTTATTTTATTTTAAAAAGGTATTTGCAATGAAGAAGTCATTGGTCTTGCAAAATTCTATTATGCAATCCCCAGCATTGTTTCTGTCACCAAGGTCATATTTTCTTACTACTGATCCTTCTTCTTTATTCCCAACCTTTGTATTCCGATCGCCAGTAACTGTTAATACATCTTTGCATGTTTGATCAATTTCAGACTGAAGAAGTTGGTAGAATTCTTCTATTTCACCATCATTGGCTTTAGTTGCTGGAGTATAAAGTTGAACAATAGTGGAATTAATGAGTCTTCTTATAGGCCACCACAGTGTGACAAACTGTGACAAGTTTGTTTGTCCATTTAGACGATTCAGTTTGTCCATTTGGTTACCATTCTATGCTATCATATGGTAAATTTTATGTTATGTGATTTTTTTCTAATAAAAATAAATTTTATGTGTAAGTTGTTGTTAAGTGTCATCAAGTCCATTTTGACTTACCATGACCCCGTGTGACAAAGCAGAACTGCCACACAGAGTTTTCACTTGGTTATGATCTTACAGGGGCAAACTGCCAGGTCTTTTTCCTGCACAGCCAATGGTGAATTCAGACTACCAACCTTTCAGTTAACAGTCAAGTGCTTAACCTTTATGCCACCAGGACGTCTCAATATATGTTGTTGTTAAGTACTACCTAGTTGGTTCAACTCATAGAGACCCTGTATAGGGTTTTCAAGGAGCAGCTGGTGGGTTTTAACCACCAACCTTGCAGTTCAAACTGACCTTGTGGTCCAGCACATTATCTTGCAGCGCCATACTAGGACTCCCCTCAATATATATATTGTTGTTTTGTGGTAGTTGAGTACTGCCAAGTCAGTTCCAAGCCATAGTGATCCAGTATAGGGTTTCTGAGGAGCAACTGGCGAGCTTGAACAACCAATATTGCTGTTCAAACTGACTTTGCAGTCCAGCGCCAGGACTCTCAATATATAGGTATAGGTATACAAATCTACAATAATAATTTTTAAATTAAAAAAACAAAAACAAATCAATGCATTGTATAAAGGCATGGGGAGCAACTCAAAGGTGTGCAGAGGAAACAGAAATCATCGAAGCCAGCTGGGAATCTGCATATTAAGTAAGCCCTTAATATGCCATGCCACGTCGTGCACACACTCTCTCACTGTTCTTGAAGCCCATGACCCTCTCTGCCTGGCTTTCCTAAATCAGCTTCTGATAGCACTGTGGACATTTTTTTTAGCCAATGAAAAACAGTGGAGCAGAGTGATGAATAGTGGCTGAATTCCTGACTTGAGTCAAGGGAGCAGTGGGGAGTGGCAAGACTGTGGAAACTGAGTGCTCATATCTCTCATCCCCAGGGATCAGTGCCTCAATGCCATGCATGAGACCAAGTGGGAAAGCAATGCAGGCTGGGTGCTGCTCGGAGATCTTTCATGGAAATCCACGTTTATATATAAATCATCTTAACTATTTACCCAATTTATCTTTTCTGCCTTTTTTTTTTTTTTTTTTGACACTATATGACAAAGCAGAGAGGTCTTCGAAGCAGCAATGTCTAACCACTACACCACCAGGCCTTGCTCCTTCAAGATGGCGGATTGGGTAGACGTGTAGTGAGGAGCTCGGTCAACAACAACAAAGAACACTGGGCCAAGAAGGCTCACGGGATGGTGTTGGAACTCTGAAACAAATATAAAGGTATGTTTGGAGGATCGGAGGGTATACAGCTGGGGAATTTGAAGGGAATCCAGAAATTCATTGTATTCTGGATCAAGACACTCAGCTGTTCCAGGAGCCGCCATCTTGG
>NW_006408797.1:1625910-1666555 GCF_000296735.1 Chrysochloris asiatica | reverse complement strand
TCAAGTGTGGCAGCGGTAGTGAGGTTGGCCCAGGATCGGACATTGTTTTGTTCTGCTGTGCATGGGGTCACTATGAGTCGGTTCCGACTCGATGGCACCTGACAACAACAACATAGGACAAAACAACAACAATATATCCTGGTGTCCAGTAACGCCCATTTCGCTCTAGAAGGTCCCTGGGTACACAAGTAGGCCCCGAGAAACAAGTTCTACCCACACCACCTGTCAAGACTGCCTCATCCAGGATGTATTTCCTGATGTCCTAGGCAGAGTCCATTGTCCCCTGTCCTCAAGTCCAAGGGCCCTGTGCTGTACTAATTCCAGGAAGCCTGCGTGAAGAGCCCAGCATATGAGGGGCATGGGGAGGCAGCTCAGGCTGAAGGAAGCATGCAGTGATGGGGTTCATGGACTCAGAAAGCCTTGGTTTAAGGGAGGCTTTCTACTACGGTGAATAAAAAATTATCTGCACTGAGGTTATAATAAAACGCCCATTCATATCGAAGTGTGCATGTGGAATGACTCTGTTGAATAGACAAGTGATAGTGGATTATGTGGCAAATTATTGGAAAATCAGCCATGGGTCTGCCTATGAAATAATGCACATCAGACTTGGGTTTCAGAAAGTTTGTGTGAGATGGGTACTGAAACAATTCACGGAAGAGCATAAGCAGAAGTGTTTGGACATCTGCAAACAAAATTTGGACTGATACTCAAAGGAAGGTAAGTTTATTTAAAAAAAAATCATTACTGGTGACAAGACTTGAATTCATCACTATGAATCGGAGAGTAAACGGCAGAGTATGGAATGTAAACATGCTCAACTGCCGACCAAGAAAAAGTTAAAAAGTCAACCATTAGCTAGAAAATTGATACTTACAGTTTTCTGGGATTCTCAAGAAAATATTGGAACACTATCAGGAAAAAAGTTCCACAATCAGAGTGCTCATTACAGTGAGATGCTTACTGAAGAGCTGAAGCCTAAACCAAGGATTCAATGCATTCGACTACTATCCAAGGGCGTTGTGATCTTACATGACAATGCACATCCACACACCTCTGCCCACACTATTTATACTCTGTAAAAACTTCATTTTGAGGTGTGAAAGTATCCATCCTATAGTCCTGATCTTGCTTCATCAGACTTTCACCTGTTTGATCCCCTGAAAGCAGCCCTTTGAAGACGAAGATTCATCTCTGATTAAAAAGTGAAGACAGTGGTACATTTGTGGCTCCCAGCTCACCCTAAAACACTTTTAATAAGGAAATACAAAAGCTTGTTGACAAATGGACAAAGTGTATTGAAAAGCAAGGGCATTGTGTTGAAAAATTATGTATTTGTCTTTTCTAAAAGTTGATTGAAATAAATTCTACAGCCAGAATGCAGATAATTTTTGATTCATCCTTGTATTCCACGTAAGATGGACTCAGCAGTAATCAGAATGGTGAGGGGAAGTTTATACTTCTGTGGGCTGTGCAGACTGGGCGGAGAAGCAGAGGAGGAGCTAGACAGGACTATCACTTACCATGTGCCAGGCCTGGGGCACTGGGCTCTTTCAGATACAATGAGGTCTGGAATGCACTAACACCATTTTTAAGATGAAGACATGGAGGCACCGAGAGGTGGAGGGAATTGCTGAATGTGACCAGGTAGCATGATCTCAAAGTTGGCCCTTGGAACCAGAGGGCCCTGTCTTTGCCCATGGAGCTGAGTGTGTCCCCTCAGTATTTGAGGTCCAGCTGGAGCATCCCAGAGCACACACCCCAACTAAAGCAAAAGAGCCGTTCATGCCTTGGGTCTCTGCAGCCTTTGTAGTAATGGCCCTTATCATTTCCATGAGCCAAATCTTCCCCCAACTGGAACTTCTCAGGGGTAGAAAGAACTATGCACATTCAGCATCCAGCCCAGCCTGGCAAAGGGACACTCAACAGCACTTGGTGGGTGGATGGAGGAATGAATTCTGACACTGGAAAGTAAATCCCTCATATCCACAACTGAACCAGGCAATAGTTGCAGGGACAGGTCTGTGGCAATGCCAGCACAGGTTGGTATTTCTAGGCACATTATGGGTCTAACTGGTTCATTGACCACAGATCAGTTCTAGAGGTCAATGGAGGAGCTGAAGACACAGACCAGGCTTCTGGACTGTAAACCATCGTTGAGGATTGGCAAATGCCAAGGCAGGACATGGAAACAGAATGAGAGGAGGCATTCACAGAATCTCAAAGAGACAAGCTAGGCCACGGTCAGAGCCTGAAGGACTTAGAATCAGCCTGCATTTGGGTTGGGAGATATCTTATGCAAGACCACTTAGTCTAAACTTCTAGAAGGGAGTGAGGGTGTCAATCCAATGTTGGAAACAGGGGTAACTACTGCCCCTGAAAGAGAACTGGAATTAGATCAGCTATAACCCCGTCTTCCCTCCATCAGTACAGTGGTTAGGTCAAACCCTTCCCACCAGCCTCGGGGTCCCCTACTTCCTAACCCTCTGTTGATAGCTGACCAAGGTCCTGCCTCAGAAGTGGGTCAGTAAAACCACACTACAGGGCCATTGCCCAAGATCGGTGAGACTGGGGCCCACCCCACCTTCTTTTAAAGCACACCAGGTAGGAAAACTGAAGTTAATGTTTGATGCACTGACTGTATAGTGGCCGGTTTGCCTCCCTCTCCTGCTGTCTTCATCCACAGGAAGTTGGTGAGCCTTTAGGAGCAGGAATTGGCCTACATTACCAGGACCCGGGATACATGGTCACCAGCATCCTGGGTGGCATAGGGCTTTCATCCTCCAGTAAGCCTCTCTGCACAGACACTGATGAGCTCAGGAACAGGTTGTTGTGCACTTGCCTGACCTGAAAGGGCCAGGATCTGTGTGCATGCACGTAACAAGCACACACACACAAGCATGAAAAACCACTTACTAATTGCTCTTCACTGTCCCACCCCTCCTATAGCTCAGCTTATGACCCCCAGGTAAGAACTCTGTGAACCAACCCTTCTTCTCCAAGGAGAACTATAGAGGGTCTTGTTCTGCCCTCGGAGCAAAGGGCCCAGGGTCTCCTTCAAGTGGGAACATAACAGCCCTAACCTGGGCTGAAGACCCTCAGCCAGCCGGGCTCAGGGAAGAGTGGGACTCAGTTCTCAGATGGTCTAAATTAGGGCCACTCTCTTGGGTCACAGGGTCCCAAAGGGGAAGGGTACTAGGGTCCTCTTATGAGGACCACAGTGTCAGAGCTGTCCATGAAGCTCTATAAGCCTGGGGCCTCCCCAAACCACAGTAGGGAACAGACCACTCCAGAGTGTTCCAGAGATGGACCAGACATCAGGCCTCCAGCTACTCAACCCAGGTTGCAGAGTAAGCCCAGTATTTCCTATTTGAACAAAAATTAGATGTGTCTGCCCTGTGGACAGTTGTGTGTGCGAGAGAGAGTTGGTATGTGTATAACTGTTCACCAGAGCTAATCCTTGTCTAGAAGCCTCACATTCCAATGCAACCAGGACAGGCAGGCACTGTAACCAAAGGGGTGGGCCAGATGGTGAGAAGCAGGGAGTAAGGGATTGGATCTGTCCCACCAAGAAGAGGCATGGCATCTCCAGCCAAATATTGTCCCCAAAAAACACAGATCCAGAGTCATCAGACCTCCCCATTTTTCTAAAGAAACTGAAAATTGAGAAGGAGCCTGGTGGTTAAATGCTCAACTGCTAAATGAAACTGAGATTTTAATGTCAAATTTCCTGATTTTTAAGTGTACACTCAAAGTTTCTGAAAACACTGTGTAAGTCAAATAAAACATGTCTGAGGAGGGCAGGCACACAGTCCATGAGTCACCAGCAAAGGGCCTGGCCCAACAACCGATTTCACAATAGGAGAAACTGAGGCCAGGCCAGAGCTGTGTCCCAGCATGCAAAGGCCATGCTGAGCACTCCCTGCTTACCCTACGCACCCCCATACTGACCTGTTACAGCCCTTGAGAAGCACCACATGTTCCAGGTACTGAGAATATCAAGAAAAAGAGACCTGGGTTCTTCCCTGAAGAAGTCCCAGTAAGTTTTCTACAGTGGCTCAAGGTGGTTCCCTGCAAGACTGGCCTCTTCTCAGTGTGTGAAAATGTCACGTCCCTTTCCCATCCCAGGTTCTGAGACAAGCCAAGCCCAGTTTTGGTTACAAAGGCCAAGAATAGACGGAGCTCCTGGAGCATCGCCCAGAACAAAGGAGCACGGTCATCGGAACTCCTGCCAGGGCGAGGGTGCCTTTCAGACACATGGAGTGGGAGACTCTGGCACCTTTGGAATCTACAACTGACCACTGCCTCTTAAAGCTGCAGTGGTTGTGAAGATAGCAGCATGAATGCTGGGAACTTGAAGAAGCAGGTGGGCAGAGCAGCGCTTGGCCTGTGTACAGAGGCCATTTCTAATGTCTGGGGGCTTCTTCAAACCTACCAGCTACTCTTACCCCAGCTTCCACCCCCCACCCAAGTTCTGTCTACTAGATGGGGCTCCCCACCCCAATGCCTCCTCCCTCCCTGTAATACATTGCAGATGGGCTTCCTCACGGGCCTCCAAGAAAAACACAACGACCGCAGAGTTCTCCTCTCAGAAACAGAACCATTGGAAAGGTCTCTTTCCAGTGATGATGTTCTGAAATGAAAATAAAAAATGTTTTCTGACTCTTCGATAAATGGTTCTGGGAAAACTGGATTCATACATACAGTAAATGAAACAGGATCCTTGCCTCACACCAGACACAAAAACAAATTCAAAATGGATTAACGAACTAAATGTAAAAACTGAAACTATTTGAAAAACAACCAGGTATAAGGCAGTCTGTGGTGGATTAGATCATATAATAACAAAAGCACCAATAGCACAAGAAAAAATAAACAAATGGGTCCTCATAAAAATTAAGAACTTTTGCTAAACAAAGTATTCCCAAAAAGTGTAAAAAACAAGCTAATGACTGGATGAACATCTTCAGATACAAATATCTGACAAGAATTTTGTTATTGCTGTTGTTACATGCCGTCGAGTTGGTTCTGACCCATAGTGACTCTGTATAGAGTTTCCGAGGAGCCTCTGGTGAGCTTGAACTGCCAACCTTGCAGTACAAACCAATTTTGCAGTCCAATGCATTAACCCACAGCTGAGTTCTGGTGTGGTGCTATGGGATAATGTGTCAGACTGCAAAGCCATTTAAACTTCAAGGTCAACAGTTCAAGCTCACCAGCTGCTCCTTGGAAACCCTATACAGAGTCCCTATGTAATCAACTCGATGTCACTTAACAACAACAACCACCTCAGGACTCCTAAACATCATTATTGTTGCATTATATAAAGCTCATCAACATCCTAGATACCTCACTACAGAGGACACTGGAATGGCACCAAGCACATAAAAAGATGTTCAGTGTCATTAGCCATCAGAGATATAAATCAAAAGCACAATGAGATACCATTTCACTACCACTGGAATGGCAAGATGAAATGTTTTTTTTAAAAGAGAAAAGAGTAAATGTTGGTGAGGGTGTGGTGAATTTGGAACCCTTATCCATTGCTGTTGGAAATGCAAAACAGTACAGCCATTGTAGGAAATAATGGTGGTTCCTAAAAAAACTAAAAAATAGAACTACCATTGTTGTTGTTGTTGTTGTCGTTGTTAAGTGCCGTTGAGTCGGTTCCGACCCATAGCGACCCTGTACAGGGTTTCTGAGGGTGTAAATCCTTACGGGAGTAGAAAGCCTCATCTTTCTCCCACGGAACGGCTGGTAGTTTCGAACTGCTGACCTTAAGGTTCGCAGCCCGATTGGTAACCACTACGCTACCAGAACTCTTTATGTCTCAGCAATTCCACTCCTAGGTATAATGCCCCAGAGGCTTGAAAGCAGACACTCAAAGAGACTTTCATACCAATGTTCACTGCAGCATTAATCACAATAGTTAAAAGGTGGAAAGAACCTAAATGGTTACAAACAAATGAATGGATAAACACAATGTGGTACATACATACAATGAAATACTAGTCAACCAGTAGGAGAAACAAAGTCTTTACACATGCTACAGAGTGAATGAAATTTAAAGACATTATGTTGAGCAAAATAAGGCAATTACAAAAGGAAAATATTGTATTACCTGATTTATCGAAAAAGAGACGAAAGGCAAATGTGTAAAGACCAAAGTTTAACCCACCAGCCGATCCTCAAAAACCTTATAGGTAGGAACCAACTCAATGGCACTTAACAAAAACAGGGGTGAAAAGGAGATGGAAAAATTGCACTGATTAAGGATAGGATTGCACAACCAGTTATTGAAATAGCTGTCAATAAATGGTGCACCTGGAAAATGTCAAATTGGTAAAAATAATGTGATAGAAATATTTATAACAAGAACAAAGGTAGCTGCTGAGACGGTTTGTTGTTGTTAGGTTAAAGAACAACTGGTAACGACCCTACGCACAACAGAATGAAACACTGCCAGGTCCTGGGCCATTCTCATAGTTGTTATGTTTGAACCCATTGCTGTTATCCCTGTGACAATCCTTTCTTCTTCTTTCTTTCTTTTTTTTTTCTTTTTGCTGACCCTGCACTTTAACAAACATGATGTCCTTCTCCAGGGACAGGTTCCTCCTTATAACACATCTGAAGTATGAGAGACAAAGTCTTGCCATCCTGGATTCTAAGAAACATTCTGGCTGTACTTCCTCCAACACTGATTAGTTTGATTTTCTAGGAATCCATGGTACCTTTAATATTCTTCTCCAATATCAGAATTCAAATGCATCAATACTTTTATGGTCTTCCTTATTCATTATTCAATGTTCACATGCATATGAGGCGATTGAAACTACCATGACTTAGTCCTTGAACTGCTATCTTTGCTCTTGAGCACTTTAAAGAGGTCTTGTGCAGCAGATGTACCTAATGCAATACATCATTTGATTTCTTGACTGCTGCTTCCATGAGTTTTGACTATGGATCCAAGAAAAATGAAGTTTTGACAACTTCCATCTTTTCTCCATTTTTATGGATGTTATTTACTGGTTCAGTTGTGAGGATTTTTCTTTACATTGAGGAGCAACCCACACTGAAGGCTGTGGTCTTTGATCTTCATCTGTAAATCTTTCAAGTCCTCTTTGCTTTCAGCAAGCAAGGTTGTAATGTCTGTATATCACAAGATTGTTAATAAATCTTCCTCCAATCCTGATGACATGTTCTTCTTCATATAATCTAGCTTCTTGGATTATTTGTTCAACATACAAATTGAATAAGTATGGTGAAAGAATACAACCTTAGCACACACCTTTCCTGATTTCTAGTCATTCAGTATCCCCTTGTTCTGCTTGCTGTTGTTATGTGCTGTGGGGTTGGTTCTGACTCACAGCTCCCTGTACAGGGTTTCCGAGGCTGTAAATCTTTATGGGAGCAGAGAGCCTCATCTTTCTCCCGTGGAAGAGCTGGTAGTTTTGAACTGCTGACCTTGTGGTTCGCAGCCTGATTTGTAACCACTACGCTACCAGAGCTGCTACCAAACACCTCATGGGATTTGATTCCTTGCTTCGGAGGTTTAGGGTCATGGTTTCAAGGGACATGCCAATTAATGAGTCTAATATTATGTTTAGTGCTTCTGTTCTACCCCATAGTCTATTGCATAGTGCGTCTTAAAAGCTTGGAAGAGGTCATTTAACCAAGGTACAGTTGGTCTCTATTAACTGGAGCAACAAAGAAGACAAGTCAGGAAAAAGAAGGATTGGAATGTAAGGATCTCTGGTAGCGTAGTGGTTACGAATCGGGCTGTGAACTGCAAGGTCAGCAGTTCGAAACTACCAGCTGCTCCACGGGAGAAAGATGAGGCTTTCTGCTCCCATAAAGATTTACAGCCTCGGAAACCCTGTGCAGGGTCACTATGGGTCGGAACCGACTTGACGGCACTTAACAACAACAACAATGGAATGTATGGCTAATTGCTTCCATGAACAACTGTCTCCTTTGCCATAGACCAGAAGAACTGGTTGGTGCCCAGTTATCATTAATGAACATTTTGATCAAAGATTTCATCGAAGCATCCTGATCAAAAACAGGGAAATGCAAAAAAGAACTTCAAATTCTCATGGTCTCTAGACTTTTTTGAGCCATGGAAGGTGAATGAATGCCTGAAACTATTACCCTCAGATAATACTTAATCCTTAAACCAAAAATATCCCCCGAAGCTATATTAAACCTGAGCAATAGTTTAGCTTAATTAGTAAAGAATGTCTGCCTTTTAAGAATTATCTGTATGGGATCAAATTGACAACAGCAATTTGAAAGATTAGATAGGAACCATAGTGGGCAGTGAGTTTATGTCCCTGCAGGAGAAACAGCTCAGCAAAGGAGGGAGAGTAGTTTCACAACTTGAAGAATGTCATCAAATTTCACTAAATTATACATGTGGAAACTGTTGAATTGGTGTCTTTTTTTTTTTCTGTGTATATTCTCAACAGTAACAACATTAAATGTAATTTTTTCTTCCCCCCTCTGGCTACATTTGAGAGTCTGGTCCTGTCTCCTGGGAGCTCAGCAGAGCCAAAGGCAAGATGCCTGATCCAGGAGCTACCATGTGACCTACCCACCCACACTGATACTCAGCCTGTGTGACCTCTAGATGGTTTTTGAAATTTTTAATTACCTTTCAGTATTTGAAAAAGAAGAGGTTTTATATATAATTGAGATTTCTGGCTTCTCATGAACATCTAGTAATTCAGACTACACCTGGTAGATATCCCAGTGTGGGGGCCATTGGTGGGAAATGGAGCTTCTCCAGGCTTGCTCCCCTCCCCAGGTTCCCCTTTTCCCACTCTATCAACTCTATCCACTAGCCTGTCCAACTCCCATTGGCATTTGCATCAGAAACCCCTGCAGAAATGCACAGTTCACTGCCCAGAATACAGGCTCTACATTCCCCTCCGACCTTAAAGGCTCTAAGTGAATCAGAAGTACCTTTGCCTCTATTGAGTCTAGGGGCTGGGCTAAGGTCTGGTGCCCTCTGCACACAGTGCTGCGAATAGAGCTCTAGGTGCAATGAGCAGAGTGGTGCAGCTCATCACTGCCTTTGTCCCTAACAGGAACTCCTTCGAGCCTCAATCCTAACCACTCAATCCTAACCCTGTGTATTGACCTTCCCATCAGCTAGACCCAAGTCCCACTTCCACAGCCTCCTGGAGACTTGAACATGAGGTTGAGGCGTCACAGGCAGCCCTGGCCCTTGGGCTATTATACCTCACCTGCTCAGCCTGGACTTACCACATCAATTTTTTAGTCCATCATCTGCCAGTTTCACTTGTACCCCACAATTGGTTAACTCCAGCAATAGCCCCTGCAAGTAACTTGCAAAAACACTAAGTATAAGGAAATTGGAGTCCTGGTGTGGTGCTGTAGGATGTGCACTGGTGCTTTAGGATGAGCACTGGACTATGGCTAACCAGAAGGTTGGCAGTTCAAACCCACCAGCCACTCCTTGGAAACCCTACTATGCAGGGTGATTGTCAGTTGAAATCATCTAGAGCACTTAACAACAATAATGAGATAACTGGATAATGGCACTCCCCGAAATTCCCTTAAGTCAGTCAAATAGAGGCTAAAGGCCCCAGGCCACATTCCGTCTGCATTTTTACCCACCTAAGAAAAATCTATTTAGTGGTTATGAATCGGGCTGTTAACCTCAGGGTCAGCAGTTTGAAACTACCAGCTGTTCCACGGGAGAAAGATGAGGCTTTCTACTCCTGTAAAGATTTACAGCCTCGGAAACCCTGTACAGGAACGGTATGAGTCGGAACTGACTCCATGGCACATAACAACAACAATGAAAGATCTGTATAGAGGCCTTAACAAAAGTCCAGTTACATGGACACCTTCCCACCCCCAACCATGACAAAGGAGCCAATACTTGCAAATGCTCTTTGGGGATCTTCTGACCAGGTTGGGCAGCAGAGGAGAGGGGCTGCCTGATGGCTGCAGTCCTGACTCCATTGTAAAGGAGGTTGGGGCTGGGGTTCTGCCCAGAAGGCAGCGCCCCACTATGCCCAGTGTGGAGGTCAGATAAGAGGACAACCCTGTGGTCCTGTCACTCCATATCTCTAATACAGCTACTCCTCTCCATCCCTGTGGCCACCCCCAGCTCATGGCAGCAGGCTCCTTCCAGCTGTCTGCTTCTCCCCTCCCACCATCCTCCAAGAAAATCAGATTGTGCTGCTGTTGTACTCAGATCAGGGCATGGCCCACTGCGCCAAGACCACACTCTGCAACCGCTGTGCTCTGCTCCTTAGGGCCTCTCCTCCCACATCCTGCTGGACCCCCATACAGGCCAAGTCTACTCCCTCAGGACCCTTACATCTGCCTCCCGCACCCCCCTCCCCCATCTCCACTTGAGATCTCAGCTCAAACATCCTGTTACTGTGAGGTCCCTTCATGGCACTAACTGTGCAGGCCTATGTGGACTGGCCCCTCCCCAAGAGGTCAGGCCTGCATCTTGTTTCGCCCTTGGTCCAAAGCCTCACCTAGAGCCATCCCTCTGTGGGCTCAGAGACTATCTGCTGAATGCACAAGTAGATGAACCAGATTGATGGGTTCCATGAACTCTTGGTGTGGCACTGTAGAATCAGCACTAGACTATGAACCACAAGATAGGCAGTTCAAACTCACCAGATGCTCCTCTATGAGTTGGAACTGATTTGATGGCATTTAACAACAACAACAAAGATTCATTGTACGTTCACTAACAATGGTGTGATGAATAATAACCAGAGCAGGCTGGGAACAGCCAGGTCTGCATTTCCCTGGCCAAGGTTCCTTGCTGCCCCAGCTCAGCAGTGTCCCCAAAGGCAGAGCTGCCATAGCACTACTGATACCAGGCTAGGGAATGGTCATAGTAGTTGCAAGCGGCACATTTCCAATGGCCAGGCCCAACTGAGGGGGGAATCTGTCTTCCTGCCTGCAGCAGACATTCTTAAGGAAAGGATACATGGCAACTGTTAGAAAATGCCCATTGTGTTGGGGGCTGTTAGGAAGGAAGCCACAGCTACCCAGCACCTCCGAGTTTGAGTGTTGTGCAGCCCAATGTCCTTAACTGGGGTCTGGCCTGTGAGACCATGAGGAGACAGAGGGCCATAGCAAGGCAATCACTATGACCTTTTCCTTGGGGGTGATGAACAAGATGAGCTACAACATCGGCAGGGTCCAGTGCACAGTGAAAAGGCATGGTCCCTTGTCCATAAGTTAGTAAGAAATCCAAAGTGGAGGTGGTAATGGAGCATTAAATCCAGTATAGGCCCGTCTGAGCCTGGAACCCTGTGTGACTGCCCAGGTCCAACACCTAGGCAGTTGGCTTTGATCTTGAGTAAGAAGGCACTCTACTCCCGGTGAAGGCCCAATGACTACTGTCATCTCACAGGTCTGTGACCTCAGCCACAGTCCCACCTCTACAAACCCAGTAAAGTGAGAGCTGTGGAAGGCCAGCAGATGTCTTAACACAGCAACAATGAAACAGGACATTCACAGCCAAGCCTCAAAGGTCTGCAAGAATCAACAGTTTCTGCAGGAATGAGAGCCATGTGGCCAGGCTTCCTGGGCAGTGACATGCGTTCTTTCTTTTCATGGATATTTAAGCACCAACCCTGTGCCAGGGACTCTAACCGATGCCGAGAATTCTGCTGCAAGCAAAAAATTCTCCCCACAGCTAATGTGCTAAGTGATCTTGAGGCACTTTTTCTCTCACTCATGCTGAGCCTCAATTTTGAATGTATAAAATGGATCTCTGGACCACAATGTTCAGAGACCACTTCTGGGCTTCTGGAGGTCACAAGAGACTGGTTCCCAGGTTTTAGGTGAGGCCTAAGACAGTCAGGTCTCATTAGCCCAAACTCCAGGGGTTGAGCAGGAGTGCACTACATGGGAAGTTGTGCAGTTCTGGGTTCTAGACCCTCTCCCCCCACATCATACAGCTGTAACTGTCCACCTGGGTTCATATGTGGTTCTACAACTTATTAGTTGTGACTATAGGCAGTGCATTAGCATTTCTGCACCTCAATTTCCTCATCTGTAAAGTGGACACAATGATAGCACCAACCACAGGTAGCTACAAGAATCATTGCAAATGTCTCTGCAATGTTCTGCCTACTATCTATCTAGGTACAGGTTCAATTTGGTGGTCCTGTGGAAGACTTCTCACTGTCCATGTAGAAGACATAGGTTTGATTCCTGGTCAATGCATCTCACCACCCATCTGTCAGTGGAGGTTGGTATGTTGCTATGATGCTGAACAGGCTTCAGTAGAATTTCCAGGCTAAAACAGGCTAGGAAGAAAAGACTGGTGATTGACTTTAAAAACCAGGAAGGGAAAAACCTATGAATCATAACAGTCTCATCCTCAACCAGTAATGGGGCTGGTACAGGACAGTGTTTTGTTCAGTTGTATATGGTGAAGTCATCATGAGTGAGATGTCAACTCAATAGCCGCTAACCACTACAACAACAAAACAAAGCACACTGCCACTGAATGGATTCCAACTCATAGCAACCTTACATGGGTTTCAAAGACTGCACATCTTTACAGGAGCAGATAGCCTCATCTTTCTCCCAAAGAGCAGCTGGTGGGTTTGAACTGCTGACATTGTTGTTAATAGCTCAATGCCTAACCCCCGGCGTCACCAGGGCTCCTTAACCACAACAATAAATATTAAGCAAGGAGCTCTGGTAGCATAGTGGTTTTACGAGTCAGGCTACTAACCTCAAGGTCAGCAGTTCAAAACTACCAGCCGTTCTGCAAGAGAAAGATGAGGCTTTCTGCTCCCATAAAGATTTATAGCCTTGGAAATCCTATACAGGGTCTCTATGAGTCAGAACCAACTCAACAGCACACCATCACCACCACCATTATTACCATCGTTTTCTGTCTCTGTTACTTTCAATAGTACTTGGGACAACAGTACTCATGAGCCTCAGTTTTCCCCCTTGCTCCACAGGGCTGCTGTGTAAGTGAAATGACACATCAGTACAGTGTTACCAGCCTTCAGGCAGGCCTTCCATAAACATGTGTGGTCCTGATCATTCACTCAGCCCTGTTAGGGCAGGAATCCAACCATCCACAGACCCGCCTCTGAAAACCCAGGCTTTTGTGCAACTAAAACCAACTGAACTGAAAAGGAAAGAGGAACTATAGCCCAGGGAAAAGGTTTGTATCAAACGGGACAGAAAGTCAATACCTAAAACAGATAAAGGGCTTATCCTGATATTTAAGGCCCCAGGAGCTAAATGGGTAAAGGACTTAAATGGGAAGAGGAGACACACAAAGTAATCAAACACAGGGCAGATCACTGCTGCTCACCAGCCATCAAAGAAGCACAAATTAGAGCAGAAAGCAGCATGCCTTTATTGCTGGGTCAGAGTGCTGTAACAACCAATGTTGGGGTGTGGTGAGGATTTGGAGAAACCAGTCGCCTTGATGGGAAACCAGTTTGACTCTGTCCAAGAGTTATAAGTTTGTTGTGCGCTGAAGTTCAATCATTCATTAAGTCACTCAGCAAGTACTCGCCAGTGTGGCAGCCACTCAACACTAGGGTTCAAGGGCTTACAAGGACAACAACAGCTATTCAGAGGAGACCAGTTGCAAAGATGTCCCAAGCCCAAATTCTAAGAGAAGTTACAACTGGGGCAGGGAGGCCTAGCGTAGCCCTGGAATGCCGCTTCTGTGTGTTAAGCAGCAGCATTTAGTCAATGGGTGGGCAGCAGGGCTCTACCTGCAAGGGGCTGAGAAGTAGCAGTATTCCCCCACATTCTGACTGCATATTCGCTGCTCCTTCCATTCACTCCCACAGACCCAGGGCCCTTCCCAAAGTGGTTAGTGGGCAGGAGAGACCTAGTTTGTCATAGGGGGACACTGATCCCTAACAGCCCCGTCCCCAGAGGCAGGATATCCATCTCCTCAAGCTCCCACGAGTCTGCAGGTGTACAGGGCTACATCTGAGACCCACCCCTGCCCTGTGTATCTAGAAGCTGAAATGTGTCTGGGTCTGTCCTGAGAAAGCCCTGTCCTCTGAGCCAGGCAGCACAAAGCAGTGACTGGACCACACACAGCTGAGTCAGTGTGACAGGACCCAGGTCTGGCTTCTGCCATAGCCCCAGCCACCTGCCCTGCCCCTCCTTCACCAGCAATGTTACAGGCACCACCATGAGATGGCCTTGATTGCTCCCTCACACCCATGTCCTGTGCGCTCTATATCAAATATCCTAAGACTATCTCTCCCACTCCAGACCACCATCATCCTTCACCAGGACCACCAGGGTCTCCTCATTGACCTCCCTGCTCCCACTCTTGCCCTCAAAGCCTTCTGGAGGCTTTCCACTGCACAGAGAACAAAATCTCAACTCACACCAAGACTGTCAAGATCTGGCATGATGTAGCTTCTGCCTAGCTCTCCAAATCTTGCTCCTTCCATTCTCCTGGGTTTTGTGTGTGTGTGTGGTTTTTTTTTTTTTTTTTTTTCCTTCTTGCTCCAGATATGGGGTCTTCCTGCTACACGTCAATCACACTAAGATAACTCCCATCACAAAGATCTGCACATGTTGCTTTCTCAGTCTGAAGCACTCTTCTAGGCCCAGGTTTGTCCACCATCCAGGTCTCAGTTCAATGTCAGCACCTATCCATCCTACCTGGAGTGACTCCCTCCCTTACCTGTTCTCTCTCATTCCACCCTTGACCCTATTCTACTGTGTTCACAGAATTTACTATATTCGATACCACACCAGACAGGGAGCTACAGACGAGCAGGCACTTCATCAGACTCATTTCTATTGCATCCCAGCACCTAGTCCAGCCCCCGGCCCATGATGGATATTCAGCAAGAATTTGTTGAATGAATGAATAAATGAGAGAACTAATGTGTTGCAGCATTTTCTAAGAATGTGCTCTAAGAATTCCACTCTCCCATCTAAGAAGTTTAGTTACTATTATTATGGTTTCTGTGGTTTGGGGAGCATCATGGCATTGTTGAACCTCCAGAGTGCCCAGCTCCTGGTCCTGTCCCAGCCCAGATCAACCCATCTACCTCCAGCTTCACAAACCCACTCCTGGACCATCTCCTCCAGAAGGTCCTGGTCCTAGACCTCCTGCTGAATGCTGCTGCATCTGCCAAGCTCTAACCTGGGCTCTGAGCTTGTGACAGGTGTGAATAATCATCCCACCTGGATGCTGTGGAAGACTCTCATCTGGATTCCAACACCAGGTTCTCCCCTGAGGCTTTGCCCATGGTTACAGGGCAGCCAAAACCCCACTCCCAAGCCCAGGCCGTAAGGCTGTTATGGACTGAATTGTGTTAGGGAGCTAACCACAGTATTTGTAAATGTGACCTTACTGGGATATATGGTTTTAAAAGATATTATCAGCTTAGTTAATATGAAGTCAAGATGGAGTAAAGTGGACCCTAATCCTATTTGACTATTATCCTGATAAAATGAAGAAACACAGAGAAGGGAAGACAATAAAGTGAACATACATCTACATATCAAAGAACACCTAGGGCTGCAGAACACCCAGGCCTGGGAAAGACAAGAAAGGGTCTTCTCTGAGAGCCTTTCTGAGAGAGAATAATCCAGCTGGCACTCTGAATTCCGACTTCTAGTCTCAGGCTATTCTCAGAATGTTCCTTAGACTTAGACTTTGGTCACATCATCAGGACAGATCAGTTGCTAGGAAAGGACGCATACTTGAGCCACAATGGACTCAAACATCCCATGACTTGAAGATGGCACAGGACTGAGCAATGTTTTGTTTTGTTCTGTTATGTGTAAGGTTCCCACGAATCGAGCCAACACACCAACAACAGAACAACAGCCTCCAGAACTCTGAAAGAAGAAATGTCCGCTGTTTTAAGCCATCTGCTTTGTGGCACTTTGTTATGGCAGCTCTAAGACAGTAACACAGGAGATAAGCTTTGGAAATGACACTCAAGCTTCGAGCTCAAGTTCCAAATCTGAATGATGCATGGTGTGTGTGTGTGTGTGTGTGTGTGCGCGCATCTCTGTGTGCATGTGCTCATATGCAACAGAGAGGGGGACATTAAAGGAGAGAAAAATAAAGACAGGGTAGAAGGGAGAGAAAGAGCCAGACACCAGTATTACCACCTAATTGCCTGACCTTTTCCCAGCTGAGAGTTTCTCCAGGGCCAAGTGCACAGAGCTGCTTGGTATTAATTTCAAAGAGAAATGGGTCAAGGAAAATTGGAAATTTTTATAGAAAACACTTCAGGCTTGGAGCTGGCTGAAGTGTTTGCCGACCTGCAGAGAATGCTGAGAGGAAATGGGGCCTGTGGTCAGAGGCCTCCAGCTGGTACACACTGACAGAATTCAGACCTTAAGCCCAAATCCAGTTTCTGAACTGAGCTTGTTCTTTCGTTTCTGGAGGAGCGCCCCACACTCAGCAGCATGATGTCTCCAGCCCGAGTGCTGGGACATGGACCCTCTCACTTGCCTTTATGGCCCGTACCCTCTGCAGTCCCAAGAGGTACCTCCCACCCCATGCCTGCCCCTTTGTCCCCATCATCTGGATGGCAGTAAGTAAGAAGTCTGTGTTTCTTTCTCAGTTGTCCCATGGGGCTCCTGGGGTGTGGAGAACGTCCTGGGGGGGATGTGCTGGCCCAGCTACTCCTACCCTGACAGGCCAGCTTGCACATTGGAAGCATGAATAAAGCTGCCCTGGGAGACATCATGTCTCGCCCAGAAACCAGCAAATGCTTTGTTGGGGTCCCATGAAGCAGATGTTTGAGCCCTCAGCTGATCCTGCAGCCAGGCACCTAATTCCTACTAATTAAGCTACAGACACACCTGCCTGCAGATCACATCTTCATTGCTGAATTGTGTGTTATCCAGATTCAAAGCATGGTTACCTGGGGCCAACAGAAGATCTCTTTAGGGGGACATTCACAACACAAATCCAAGAGAAGGGAAGAAAGCATCAATTAATTTTGTCTGTGGAAAAGCTTGAGGTGGAGAAGGGGCAGCCAGAGCTGAAAGACGCCCAGGGCTCGAGACAGACAGCGCTGGAATTATAACGATCTGTAGCAGCGAGCACAGAGGATTATTTAATCTCATCCTACCAGCCCTCCATCACATTATACTTGTCTTGTGAAGGAAAAAACGGAGGTACCATTACCTTGGTGGTACAGCCAGGCAGGCTGAATGGGAGGGAGCAGGCAAACTTGACCCCTACTAACTGCCCTCATGCTGGGAGCAGCTGCTGAAGTGGTGGCCTGCACATCTGTCTGGTGGTTGATTTGAGGCAACTGCTTAGAGAACCACAGGCCTGCCTTTGAGAGTTCTTCCTTGCATATTAGTTGGGGCCATAGTCAAGCTAGGGTCTAGGTTTTTATTCACTGAAGATCCAGATCCTGCCTGGGCCATATTCTCACTGGCCAGTTCCACACCTGAACTCCATTTCACATACAAACATGAGAGGAAAGACGGAAAAGCAGACCTGACACAGGGACAGTGAAATGAATGTCTGAACAGCAAGACACGGGGGCAGAACAACAATCACAGACTGTGTCTGGGTAAGCACACCTCCTCACATGTCTCCCACCCCCGTAGTGTGAAGAGGCCCGAGCCCATGCCTTCGCTGCCAGCACCACCTCTGCATGGAGCAGGAAACATCCACTGGATCAGGCCCAAGCTATAGACTCCAGCTGGGTCCCTCCAGCTCAGTCGACCCTCTGGCTGCTCTCCCCAGGCCTGACCTCAGCATCCTTTGCTTTCCCAGCACTGGCCACCTCCATTCCTGTATGGGGCCACATCACTGCATTGGCATCTCCTGAAGCCGTCTCTCGGGACATAGTGCTACACCTCTGCCAGTGGTACACTCAGCCCCAAAGCATGCTGTGGAGCCCGAGGCCAGCTGCTTTGAGTTTCCCCATCAATGTTCTCCTTGGGTTTCCTCTGGGCTCTGAGCTGCAGAGGTCCCAGGACCCCAAGCTCTTAGCACTGGAATAGTGGCCAGGGCAGGGGCTCAGGCTGCAGTCAGTGACAGCCTCTTTGCATCCTCCCCCAAGACCACATCTGGAGATGCAATCCTGGAAAACTGACAATCGACACTGTGGTCAGTTAAACGGTGGTTCTAAAAGATCAATCCTCACCCCTATGAATGCTACCCTATGTGGCAAAAGCAACTTTGCAGATGTGATTAAGTTTAGGATCTTCAGTTGAGGTGATCCTGGATTACCTAGGTGGACCCTAAATGTCATCCTAAGTGTCCTTATAAGGGAGAACTAGCACAGATGACAAGACAGTGTAACCACAAAAGCAGAAATTAAAGTGAGGTGGCCACAAGCCAAGGAACACCAGCAGTCACTGAAAGCTGAAGGAGGCAGAACTAATTGACCCTGGAGTATCCAGAAGGAACCAGTCCTGCCAACACCTTGATTTTAGCCACAGAGTCATTTTGGATATGTGGCTTCCAGAACTCGAAGAAACCAGATTTGGGATTTTAAAATCCACTGTGTTTTAAGGCACTGTTGATACAAGTGTTGTTGCTGTTGTTGTTGCTGTTGCTGTTGTTAAAGTGCCGTTGCATTGGATTCGGTTCATAGCAACCCTGTATAGGGTTTCTGAGGAGCAGCTGGTGACTTTGTGGTTCAAACCAACTTTTCAGTCCAGTATTATCCTACAGAACCACACAAAAGACTCCATTTCTGTTGTTAAGTGCCATTAAGTCAGTTCTGACTCACAGCAACCCTATGCAATAACAGAACAAAACACTGCCCATTCCTGTGCCATCATTCCAACTGTTGTTATGTTTGAGCCCACTGTTAGTGCCACAGTGACAATCCAGCTTGTTGAGGGGGTCTTCCACTTTTTCATTGACCTTCAATTTTTCCAAGCATGAGATTCTTCTCCAGGGACTGATTGATCCCTCCCGACATCATGTCCAAAGTAAGAGAGACAAAGTCTCACTGTCCTGGCTTCTAAGGAGCATTCTGACTGTACTGTTTCCAATGACAAATTTGTTTGTTCTTCTAGTAGTCCAAGATACTTTCAATATTCTTCACCACACCATAATTCAAATGCATTGATTTTTCTACGGTCTTCCAGATTCATTGTTTGACTTTCAAATGCATGTGGAGCTACTGAAAATACCACGGCTTGGGTCAGGCGCACCTTAGTCCTTAAACTGACAACTTTGCTCTTGAACACTTTAAGAAGGTCTTTTGCAGTAGAGTTGTCTAATGCAATATGTCATTTTATTTCTTGACTGCTGTTTCCATGAGCAATGATTGTGAATACCAGTAAAATGAAGTCTTTGACAACTTCAGTCTCCCCCTCCCCCATTTATCATGATGTGATTTGTTGAGCCCATTGTGAGAATTTTTTGTTTTCTTTACATTAAGGTGCAATCTGTACTGAAGCATGAAGTCTTTGATCTTGATCAGTAAGTATTTTAAATCCTCTTCACTTTAAGCAAGCAATGTGTGTCATCTGCATATCACAGGTTGTTAATTAGTCTTCCACCAATCTTAATGCCATGTTCTTCATATAATCCAGCTTCTTGGACTATTTTCTCAACATACGGATTGAATTGGAGTGTGGTGGCTCCATGCAATAAGCTCTGGACAGAGAATCACAAAGTCGGTGGTTCAAGCTTACCAACCACTCTGCAGGAGAAAGATTTTCTGCTCCCATGAAGATTCAAAGCCCCGAAAACCCAACACAAGGTCACTATGAGTCTGAACTGACTTGATGGCACTTAACAACCACAACACAGATTGGATAGGTATGGTGAAAGGATACACCCTGATGCATACCTTTTCTGATTTTAAACCATTCGGTATTTTTTTGTTCTGTTCAAATGATTGCCTCTTGGTCTATGTACAGATTCCTCACAAGCACAAACAAAAGGCCTGTGGAATAGCCAGCCTTCACAATGTTATCCATGTTTTGTTAAATCCACAGAGTCGAAAGCCCTTGCATAGTCAGCAAAGCATAAGCATATATCTTTCTGGTACTCTCTGCTTTCAGCCAAGATCCATCTGATGTCGGCAATGATTTCTTTGTTACTATGCCCACTTCTGAATCCAGCTTGAATTTCTGGTTACATGTACTGTCAATGTACTGCTACAACACTTTTTGAATCATCTTTAGCAAAATTTTACTTGCATTTGATATCAATTATATCGTTCAATGACTTCCACATGTCGCTGGATCATCTTTCTTTGTAATGTGCACACATAATGGATCTTTCCAATCAGTTAACCAGGTAGCTGTCTTCCAAATGTCTTGGCATAGACCTGTGAGCACCTCTAGCAGTGCATCAATTCGGAGCCTTGTTTTTTGTCAGTGCCTTCAAAGTACCTTAGACTGCTTCCTTCAATATCGTCAGTCTTGATCATATGCTACCTCTTGAAATGGTTGAGTATCGACCAGATCTTTTGATACACTGACTCTGTACACTTTCCTTCTGTTTTGATGTTCCCTGCAGCATTCACTATCTTGAATTTATTATTGAAACCTGAGGCTTGAGTTTTTTCTTCAATTCTTTGCTTAAGAAATGCTGAGGGTCTTCCCATTGGGTTTTCTAACTTCAGGTCTTTGCACATTTCATTTCATTATAATATTTGACTTTGTCTTCTCAAACTGCCCTTTGAAATTTTCTGTTCAGCTCTTTTTGCTTCAGCATTTCTCCCAGTCGCTTTAGCTTCTCTATGCTTAAGAACAAATTTCGGTGTCTCTTCTGACATCATTTTGGTCTTTTCTTTCTTTTCTGTCTTTTTAATGACCTTTTGTTTTCTTTATGTATTATGTTCTTGATGTCATCCCACAATTCTTCTGGTCATTAATGTCTAATGCATCAAATCTGTTCTTGAAATGGTCTCCAAATTTAAGTGGGATACGCTGAAGGTCTACGAATTAGGCTGCTAAATCTCACGGCCAGCAGTTCAAAACTACCAGCTGTCCCGCAGGAGAAAGATAGGGCTTTCTGCTCCCATAAAGATTTACAGCCTCGGAATACAGGGTTGCTATGAGTTGCTATTTACAGCAAACAGGGTTGCTATGAGTTGGAACAGACTCTACGGCACATAACAACAACAACAACACTCAAGGTCATACTTTGGCTGTCATGGACTTGCTTTAATTTTCTTTAGCTTTATCTTGCACTTGCAATATGAGCAATTGATGGTCTGTTTCACAGTCTGCCCCTGGCCTTGTTTTGGCTGATATTACTGAGCTTTTCCATAGCCTCTTCCCAAAGGTATAGTCTATTTGATTCCTGCATATTCCATCTGGTAAAATTCATGTGCATAGTCACCTTTTATGTTGTTGAAAAAAGGTGTTTGCAATGAAGAAATCATTGATCTTGCAAAATCCTATCATGCAATCTCCAGCATCATTTCTATTAACAAGACCATATTTTCCAACTACAAATCCTTCCTCTTTGTTTCTAATTTTCAAATTTCAATACTCAATAACTACCAATGCATCTTGAATACATGTTTAATCAATTTCAGATGGGAGAACTTGATTGTTGTTGTTGTTGTTGTTATAAAGTGCCATCGAGTTGGTGTCAACCCATAGGGACCCTGTACTTTGCAGTCCAGCACATTAACCCACAGTGCCACACCAGGACTCCAGAGAAGTTAGTAGAATTCTTCAATTTCACCTCTGGTTTTCGTAGTTGGTTTATAAATTTGAATAATAGTGATATTATCCTACCACTAACAGCACTGTAAAGAGATCTGGTGGTATAGTGGTTACAAGTCAGGTTTCTAATCTCACAGTTAGCAGTTCAAAACTACCACAGGAGAAAGATGAGGCTTTCTGCTCCCATAAAGATTTACAGCCTTGGAAACCCTATATAGAGTCGCTATGAGTCAGGACCCCACCAACAACAGCACTATAGTCCTGGTGAGATGCTGTGGGTTAATGTACTGGATTATAAAGTCGGTTTAAACCGCAAGGTTGGCAGTTCAAGTTCACCAGTCTTTCCTCAGAAACCCTATATAGGGTCATTATGGATTGGAACAACTCAACGGCACTTAACAACAACAACAACAACAGCACTGTGCTTTCAGATATATCTTGAAATGCTCTTCTGAAGATGAATGAAATGTCATTCCTCTTCAATTTTTCATTTCCAGCACAGAAAACTGCAAGACTGTCCATTTCAGTTCACTAATGCCTAGGATATTGATCTTTATGAGATCCGTTTCATTTCTGACAACTTCCAATTTTCCTAGATTCGTACTTTGTAAATTCCATGTTCCAGTTATTAATAGATGTTTGCAGCTGTTTCTTCCCATTTTGAGTTGTGCCCCATCAGCAAATGAAAATCCCAAAGCCTTTGCTCCATTCACACCATTAATGCCAACTCTACTTTGAGGATGAAGGTTTAACCCACTAGGCTCCAGAAACTGACAGAATGCTAATTGAAATCGTTCAACAAACTGATGTACAATGGAAGCGCTCACTTGTCTATGCCAAGAAATTTGGAAAACAACTACCTGGCCAACCAACTGGAAGAGATCCATATTCACACCCATTTCAAAGAATGCAGAAAATATCTAGCAATATCATTGATATCACATACAACTTTGCTTATCATAATTCAAAAATGACTGCAGCAGTAAGCACACAGACAGAGAGCTGCCAGAAATTCAAGTCAGATTCAGAAGAGGGTGTGGAACAAGGGATGAGATTGCTGATGTCAGATGGATATTTGCTAAAAGCAGAGAATACCAGAAAGATGTTGATTTGTGTTTTTTGACTATGCAATGACATTCAACTGTGTAGATCATTGCAAAGAATGGGAATTCCAGAACACGTAATTGTGCTCATGTGGAATCTGGACATAGACCAAGAGGCAGCCATTGGAACAGAACAAGGGGATACAGCATGGTTTAAAATCAGAAAAGGCATTTGTCGTGGTTGTATTCTTTCAGCAAATTTATTCAATTTGTATGCTGAGTAAATAATCTGGGAAGCTGGACTATATGAAGAACACAGTATCAGGAATGGAGGATGGCTCATGAACCTCCTGCAATATGTAGATGGCACAACCTTACTTGCTGGAAGCAAAGAGGACTTAAAACATTTACTGATAAAGATCACAAAGTATAGCTTTCAATATGGATCACACACTTCAATTTAAGGAAAATAATAATCCTCACAACTGGACCAATATCAACATCATGATAAATGGAGAAACTTGTGAAGTTGTCAAGGATTTCATTTTACTTGAATCCACAAACAATGCTCATGGAAGCAGCAGTCAAGAAATCAAATAATGTATTGTCCTGGGGGAAATTGCTGCAAAAGATCTTTTTAAAGTGTTAAAGTGCAAAAATTTCACTTTGAAGACTAAGGTGTGCCTGACCTAAGCCATGATATTTTGAGTCACTTCATAGGTATGTGAAAGCTGGACAATGAATAAGGAAAACTTGGGATAAATTGATGCCTTTGAATTATGGTGTTGGAGAAGAATATTTAAATTAGCATGGACTGCCAGAAAAGGAACAGATCTGTCTTGAAAGAAGAAAAACAAGAATGCTACTTAGAAGTAAAAATGGCAAGACTTCATCTCAATCACTTTGAACAGCAAAGGGACCAGATGCTGAATAAGGACATCATGTTCGGTAAATTAGAGGTTTATAAAAAAAGAGTAAGACCCCTATGACATAGATTGACACCATGGCGCAACAATGAAACCAAACATGACAACAATTGTGAGGGTGGCACAGGACCAATCGGTGTTTCCTTTTACTCATAAGGCCGCTATAAATCAAAAGCAACCACACGTTGTCACAGTGGCCACAAAAAACTAATGCAGACATCAAGTGTTGTAAGTGGAAAGTCCTTCTTGTCTGGCTTTCAGCCCGTATGCCCACCCTATTCTTATCAGCGTGTCTCCCACTCCGTTAGGCCTCACCCAAGGTTGGGCCCTCTCCTTATGCCTCATGCCTACTATATCACCAAGGCTCAGAGATGCATGTCCCTGTGGCCTACGTGGCTTACATGTCCTTCCCAGACAAAGCTCCACCCTCTGCACCACGCTGCTTCTCCAGTGACTTTTTGGGCTTCCTGACTCAAGTCTCTCTTCAACCCACAACCAGATCAGGTCTTCTAAAATCATCTCATCCAGTCAGATCCGGTCCCAACACCCTACTGAGACAGACCCAAGGACCTATCTATGCTCAGGAGCCTGGCACTGGAGGTCATAGCCCCTCGCAGAGCTCAGCAGCCCAGCCCTTCTACTCTACCCCCACACGCAGCTCTGCATATCACCATGAGCTCCCTCTCCTGAGGCTGCCCCAGCCTGAAAAATTCCTACCAGGCTCATGGCAAAGTAACTCAATGGAGAGGAGCTATGTCAGGAGTGGGGCTTTCTGCTGTAAAGAGGAAGTCTGTGGTGCTGCGTTGAGACTCTGCAGGCAGCTGGTTCGACCACGCAGAGCAGTGCCAGCCTTATCCCCTTGCAACAGACTCGCCTAAGAGGCAAACAATTCTGAGAGGTGGCGAGCCTCCTCGGACTGTCAGGGAGTCAGGGAAGAGAATGCAGTCTGATAGTAGCATGCAGAAGCTTGGCATGGGTTGCATCTGAGGAGGAGGTGGTCAAGGTCACTGGCACAGCCTTGTCGGCCTTCTCTTCCAACAGCTGGGCTTCTCACCAGTGGAGGGCAGCTTGGATGGCTACTAGGAAGACAAGCATGAGGGCAAGACTCTGCTGGACAAATAGGATCACCTGCTTGCTCGGGAGCTCTCTGTGCCCATCTCTGTCCAAGTCAGTGCCCAGGAGCTGCAGGAGGGTCAGGAGCAGAGGCCCGCAGAAGAGGGTGGACAACAGGTTGCCTCTGCATCTTAAAAAGGTAGCCAATGGTGACTATGTTTTGTTTGGCTCATAGAATGTTTTTCAGAAATTTGAAGAAACTTTTAATGTCAGAAGTGTTCCCATAAAAATTCTGATGTGGACTTTCTTGGCAATAAAAGGGTCTGGCTGCCCTGGGTCCACATTTCTATCAGGGCTGCAGTTAATGCCCCTAAGAAGGATCTCTAGACTGCCCTGGGCCACCAGCAGTGCCATGTTCTGCCACGTGCTCATAGTTGCTCTTTTAGCAGATAAGTGTTCTCTGTGTTCATGTCTATATCAAATGTAGGGAAATGTAGTAAAAAGTAGCACACGATTGTGTATTAGCAGAGCCACTCCTAGGTCTATACTCAGAAGACATGATGCAGGAATCAAACAGGTACATGGTCAACAAAAACCTGAGTGTTAATCAAGAGACAGATGAGTAAACAACATGTGGTTTTATCCACACAGTGGAATATTATTCAGCCATAAAAGGAAATGAAGCCCTAATTCATGAACCTTGAAATCATTACTCAGAGTTAAAGAAGTCAATCACAAAAAGCGAAACATTGTACAACCTTTCTTACATAAGATATCTGGAATAGGGAAATGTAGAGAGGCAAAGCTTATTACTAGTTAGTAGACGTAGTTGGGAATGAGAGTCATTGCTGAAGCTATACTATTTGGGGAGATGCAAAATTTTTGGAAATAGATAATGTGTAATGGTTGCCCAACATGGTGACTATAATTAAAGACCCTGAATAGCACACTTTAAAGGGTTAAAATTCTTGTTATATATATTTAACATGATAACTTTTTTACGTAGAAAAATAAAAGCCAGGCTCAGGGTGGGTATAATTATTTATCTTGCCCTCTGCCCACTGGACTTATTAGCACTGCCTTCCTGTCCCCTGCAGGCCCTTGGGTTTGTAGTTCCTTTCTTGGTATGGCAGGCCTTTTTGCCAATTGCATTGTGTGTCTGACAGACTTATTCCCAGCATATGGTCTGAGGATCTTTTTCAACCAGTTGCAAACCTTCTCCTATGCCCAAGACTGCCCCTTAAAGGCTAATACAGCCAGGCTCTTGGTGCCCACAGTGAGGCTAACCTCCTCAAACAGTATGCTAGAGTCAGACCCTGTCTCTACAACAACTAGCCTGTCTGGGCCCCACGGTCTGACTCCACCCAGTTGACAATGAGCTCAGGTGACACAGGAATGAACTCCCATGCCATCGACAAGGGTGTCCAGTGGAAGCAGGAGGGCAAGAAGGCTGTCTGTACTATGGTCTTCGCACTGTCCCCTGAGAATGAATGAAAAATGTCAACAGCATTGCTTTTCTACATGGGCCTCCACCTCTTCCAGGTGGACCCTAAATGCAATCAGGTTTCCTCATAAGAGAGAGGCAGAGGAAGATTAGACATAGAGAACAGGAGAAAGAGATAAGACCATATAGGCAGACTGGAGGAGGTGGCCATAAGCCCAGGAACTCTGGAGGCCAAAAGAAACCCAGAGAGTCCAAGGACAAAGTCTCCCTGGAATCTCTAGAAGGAGCTTGGCCCTGCTAATACCTTGAGTCTGGCACAGAAATCTAAGAGAGAATACATGTCCGCTGTTTTAAGTCAACACGTTTGTGGGAGTTTGCCACAGCTGCCTGACCCACCGGAGAGTAAAGTACCCGAGACCACAGGGCTATAAGTTGCACAGCTGAAGTTATAGTCAGACTGGGGCACTGGCTACCCCCTTAACAGCCCTGAACAGGGGCAAGAGATGACAGGCAGTGCCATGAAGAGCCCAAGATCCAGGGTTAGGCCTGTTCATGAATGCAAGGGTGTACACACAGACAGACAATGGAGACCTACGCTACTCAACACCAATCTGACATATTTCCCCTGGGCACAGGGCTGGCTCTAGAGACAGCAGAGGGCACCTCTTCCCAAGTGGCCTTCTGGCATCCTTTGCTAATTTTCCCTCCTATCCTACTGTACTCCTAGGCCCTGCAAGTTTCTGCACAGATGCTTCTGTGGCCACATGGAGAGAAAGGGGCCTGCCTCCTCTCCCTCAGCTCCTCTAGGGCCAGAGATGGACACGATTATGTGATGCTCATCCAATGACCAGGCACCAACCCTGATCTGGCTCCATGGAAAAACATGAGAAACCTTCACTCCTATCTTTTACCCAGGCAACTGGCAACACAGAACAGACCCCAGATTACAAAGACTCGGCATGAAAACCAGTCTCTGAGGTCACCCCGGCAGCCTGGAGGCCTCTCAGGAAAAGCAGAAAAATGTGTCTTAGTAACCCTCAAGAGCAGTCTTGTGGGCCCCTGAAGACACAGAAAGGCAACTCCAAGCTGGAAGGCCTAGGACAAGCCGTCACCTTCTCTGGAGGACTCATCCCATCTATTATTTTATCAGTATTTACGGGCCTGTTTTCAACTGCCCTCCAGAAGTTTCTCTAGGGGAACCAGGAGGAAACTGCCAATCAGTACCTTCTGCCTGCTTCTGCCAAAGCCACAGTGATATATCAGGGTTCCCACCAGAATTTTCCAGAAAAAAGGGTCCTTTAGCTTATACACGCACAACCTGGGAACCTCTGCACACTGCCATCTCTAAAGTCTCTTCCAGATTCTAGGTTCCCCTGTGGGAAAGAGGACAGAGCAAGTGGGTTCAACCATGGGCCACAGCTTTTGCATGTCTGCCGGCTGCCACTCCAGACCTGACAAGGCCAAGGGCTGATGGAAAACTGAACCATCTGAGGTCACACCAGGCCGTCAGCCAAGCTCTGGCATGAAATGTGTCTAGTCCCCTAAAGCCAGAGCCAGCCTCAGCCCTAAGGCATGGGGGAACCATCAGGCCCTTTTAAGAGAAGCATGCACTCTGTGGTCCCAAGCAGGGTCATGCTGACACAGGGTAAAAACGTCAAAGAAGAAGACTTGGCCCTACATCCTGAGCCTACAGCCGAGACTCACATTTTGGACTGTACGTTCTGGACACAGATGGGGCTCAGACTAGGACAGGATCACCTCTTCTGTATACCAATGGCCACCCCAGCCCACCCCACTTCCAGTCTAGCCTCACCCTGACCTATACAGTTGGCCCTGCCCAGCATCTTCTAAGGCCAGTAGATTCTGGGCATGTTCAGAGTTTCACAATCTCTTCCAGTGCTTGATATTCCAAGATTTCAACAAAGATAGGCAGATGGAGGCAGGCAGGAGGTAGGAAGAAGGATTCAGTAAAAGGTGCCAAAACACCAGCAGAAGCCCAGAGCATGGGGCAGGGTCGGCAAGCCAGGGAGAAGAGATGCCATGCCCAGGAAGACTAGCACCACATGGAATTCAGGGTCCAAGACACAGCAAGGGGCACTGGCCAGCTCTACTGTGGAGTTCTTCCACATCTAATTTGGGAGCCAGCCTAGACCCCCGGGGTCACCCTGAGTCTTCCAGAGAGGTCAGCCCAGAGGCATCGACAACAAAGCACCAAGTAGCTCTTCTCTGAGTAAGAAGCAGGCAGGCCCTGCCTCTTGGAGCCATCAGAGAAGTAAGAGTTTCTATCCCACTTGGCAGGGAGGAGAGCAGAGGCTAGAGATTTAGATTTGCTCAAGAGGAGCTGAATAGCAATAGCAGGGCCAGGAGCTCTAACCCAGACCCAAAACACCACCCTCCACCCTGTGTGTCACTTTTGCCCTACAGGGTGACAATTCCCCTGGAGAAAAGCCCAGAGGCCAGAAATGGCAGGGGCTGGGTAAGGCCAGGGCAGGACAGCTGGATCAGCCTAGGAAAAAGAGGCTGTGGTCGTGCATGGGAAGAGGGGGAAGGGCGCTGTCTGCAACCCAGACTCACAGCAATGCACCATGGGGAAGGAGGGGCCGAGGAAGTATTGATTGGCTCATGAGAGCACTGGGTTTCTGATGGAACAATTCCTTTACAAAGGTGTCTGACACCATTTCTTGAAATCAGAATAGTGCCCTGACAGCCTGCACCCAATTTATCTGTCAAGCAGAGAAGTTGAGGAACCTAAAATAAATGAGCAAGGCTTTCTTTGGAGTGATTGCAATAGTTTGGTAAGCCACCACATCATTGGGGTGGGCGCAGCCTGGGGTCCCCAGAGAACTCCCAGTGAACACATAGATGTGCCTGACCCATGACTCAAGGGTAGAGGTCCTGCACTGGGAGCTGAGGACAAATGTCAGACACTGTCTAGGGACCTTCCTGCCATATACACACACCACATTGCTAGGAGAAAGCTCTCCTGCCAAGCATGGGAAGAACAGGATAGGCTGGGAGACTACCTCCTGATTCTGGGATGCTTCGAAGACCATAGTTAGACCCTCACGCTGTCCTCACTCCCACCCTGATATCCACAGACTGCTGGATGATATGGGTGGGCACTGTGAGACCACCTCCAGGGTGGCGTGGAGAGGGTGGAGCCAGACTCACAGCCACTCCCTACACACATACCTGGGCCCAGAACACACTTCTGGTCTAAGTTGAAGAAGATAAAATGTGAGTCTGTGAGGATGGCAAGGTTGTTGGCAGCTCCCGGGTCTCTGACACGTTACCCCTCCTTTCATGGGATCTGACTTGTCTTCAAGTGAGGAAGTAGGGTCCACACAGTGATGGGGCATCCAGGAGAGAGGGCAGGTCCTGAGACAGGACGTTTATGTGATGAATATGACAGCACATGGGCCAGGAGAGAAAGATTGTGTCTGTGTGGACAGGTGAGAAGGGTCTTCTACAGGGACTGAGATTAGGGGCTGGAGAATGGGATACAGCCTGGGTGCAGATGTCATCAGGGCTCTCCCTACTCCTCTGCTTGTCAGCACTCGGGCCACTTCCCTGCTTGTCACCAAGCACACTCATACTCAGCACTCCACTGTGCTGTTTAATGCCAGCCCGCTGTCAGTCACCGCATACCCCGGGAGGTGCTGCTCCGCTGGACCTGGGACTCCAACATCCAGGCTGACCCCAAGGTGCCCCACACAGACACTTGTAGCAACCTCACCTGTGTCCAGGCTCTGTGGTATCCCAGGAGGAAGGGACCCTGGGGTGGGTGGACGTCGATACAGCACGTGCACACGGCCCTGCTCACCCTCCTGTGCTGCCAGCCCTTTCTCCAGGGGCTCAATGAAGAACTCCTCCTCTTCCATCCGGATCAGGCCAGCCTGTGGGGCCAAAAAGAAAACAGTTCAGACCCCAGTACACAGATGACTGAGGAGGGGCATTGAGCTCAAAGCCCAGGGCATCCAGGAGGGTTCCGGGGATGCCCCATTCCCAGGTACATGCCACCTGGCTGAGCAAGGTCCAGAGATCCTCAGTCCCAGCACACATCCCCTACTGCAGGCACATGGCTGTCCCTGAGGCACCCTGTCATTACTGCTCCATGCAAACACCTCCTCCAACTGTCCCAGTCCTGCATCCACTGTGGCCACCCTGCACACTTGGAACAATTTTAAAGCCTCGCTGAGTTAGCTCAGAGTTAAAAATCTGGGCATCTCATAAAAATGATCAGATTTCTAGATTCTTGTGATAAATCAGAATAGCTAATTGCCCAGCACACACTAAGGTATTGGCGGCCCTGGGCAGGATCCCCACTTGAATCAAGGCTGTGCCTTCCAGCGTGTCCCCCATTTACACATCCTAATGAGTTCCTCGGTCCCCGAGCTTGCAGCACCTGGCACCACACACCCAGATGTCTAGTACCGTGCTGTTCAGTTGCATCTAAACTATCCAGAAGACCTTTGTCACCCACCCATCCCGACAAGGCAGGGTATCAAATGGCTCTGTAGGCAGTGAGGGGGGTGCCTAGCTACTCTCTGGGTCCCATCACCAGGTGGAAGTTTTGAGACAGAGATCCTTTCCACCCTCTCCCAGGGCTTACTGAGCATCTCCTACTAGTGTGCAGTCCAAGTTGGCCACTGGAGAGCCATCTAAACTTGGCACAGTCCCTGGTGCCCTTGTGGAGGTGACATTCCCGGAGGTAACACAGGCTACTCATAAGGAAGTGCATGTTAGTGATAAGTGAGGGTAGTAATGATGCACTACCCAGGGGAGCAAAGAGCAAAGGCATTAGACCTAGACTTGGGGATCTGGGAATTCATAGGTATGGTGAATCCACCCAAAATTCACCCCACACCTGAAGGGTAACTGGCACTGGCCAAGCAAAAGAGTTGGGCAGTGCTCTAGATGGTGCTCCAGACAGAAGTACACACAAGCAAAAGCAGACCACGGCCTATTCAAAGGGCTGAGTCTGGTTTGGTGAATGAGAGCAGAGAAGGCAAAGAGAATGAGTGGCACATCACAGAGAAGACCACTGAGTAAGGGTATTGGACAGTCTTGAAGGCTTCTGGACCGGAATTGTGTTCATGAACATGCCGGCAGCTGCAGGAAAATGGACTGGAGGAATAGGAATGAGCACAGAAAGCTGGAAGAGGGCACTGCAGGCCCCCTGGAGATAAACAACAGGTCCACTAGGCCCTAAATAGAAACACAAGGGACACTAAACTGATATAAAGAGGAGGACGCTATGTAAAGATGAAGCAGAAAGAGATTTGAAATGCTGGCCTTGAAGATTAGAGTGATGTGGTCATAAGCCAAGGAATGCCGGCAGCCACCAGAAGCTGGGAGAAGCCAGGAAAGATTCTACCCTAGAGCCTCTGATGGGAGCGCGACCCTGCCCACAGTTTGATTTCAGCCCAGTGATAATAATTGTGGATTTCTATACTCCAGAACACCAACAGAATCGTGGTTTTAATTGTTGTGTTGTTTGGAGCCATCCAGCTTGGGATGACCTGTTACAGCTGCACAAGTAATCCAGGGTCTAGTGGGTGACCAGATGACAGGTGTAACCATTCTCTGAAAGGCACAGGAAGATGAGCAGGAACTGGTAGACCATGAGAACACTATGTGTTTGGAGTGTCTGTGACTCCTTAGGAAGAGGTCCAGGGACAGAAGAGGAAATGGCAGGAGCCAGAGTGATGGAAACCAAGGCCAATGTGGACTAGGACACACAGGGCTGTGGAGAGAGGGAGGGACCAGAGGGCCTGTGGGAGCCTGCAGGACCCCACACTTGTGACTCATGCTTGGGTCCTGGGGCCCCACCAGGCTTAGTGGGAAATCAGCAAATGTTTGCTGCATGAGTAAATGAATGACCCCATGTGACAGCAAGATATGTCTTATGAGAGAGACAGGGTGGGGAAGGAGGGACATTAGCTGTCCCTTCCCACCAGTACATGGGTGAGAATGTTTACAACAAGCCAGAATTCTTTCCGGAATGCGGCCACTGACATCTCACATGTCTGTGGTCTGGGTGGGAGTGTGGTATCTTAAATCTGTCTTATTAATAGAAGTCATCTTGAGGGAATGTGGGAATTTATTGTTCTGGGGCAGAATCCAGCATTCTGGATTCCTAGCACTATTTTTGACTGGCTGAATAAACTGGATCAAGGTGCCACAGTTCCCCAGGCCTCCAACGACATACCTGTAAAATGTGGTGGCTTCCTGGGTGTGGTGGCCATGGAGGGCTAATGCACTCTACAACACACTCAGAACCAGAGACACCTAGTCCTTGCTTGGCAACCCAAGTGTTGATCATATTATCAAGGAAGAAACTGAGGCCCAGAGCTGGGGAGGTCTATACAGGGAAACACAGAGTCTAGGAATCAGACCTCACACCCATGTGGAAGGGGACATCTCCCTATGGGCCTACTGGGGAAATAAGGGCAAGATATTGAGGTATCAGTGCCCAGCAGGACAACCCCTTTTCTCCAGGGCCATGGGACCTTAGGCTGGAAGTCATTTATGTCATGACCTAGGGCCCTAGGGAAATCCCAGAGGGACCCATTGTGACAAAGAGGATGAATTTAAGCCTAGTGAGTAGCTCTCTCTGGTCTGAACAAACAGGGGACAGTCTACTTCTGGGGTTTCCCTGCTGGAAAGCCACTGGGCTGACCTAAGGGTCTTGCTGTGGTCAACAAGCCAGGGGCCAAGCATGGGTGTTCATCTCCGAGATCAATGGATGACTAAGACCAGTAGCTAACTAACCAAGATCAGCAGAAGACCACCTGAGACCACAGACTGATCACCTAAAGACCAGAGATGGACCACCCTTAGGCCAAGAAATGACCACTTGAGACCAAAGATGGCCATCTGAATGATAAGAAAGTTGCTGTTGTTGTTGTTGTTAAATACCGTGGAGTTGGTTCCAACTCATAGTGACCCTGCACACAGTTTCTAAGGCTATACATCTTTATGGGAGCAGAATGCCTCATGTTTCTCCCGTGGAGCAGCTGGTAGTTTTGAACTGCTGACCTTGTGGTTGGCAGCCCGACTCATAACCACTACGCTATAGGATTTGTTTTATTGCCTGTTGTCAAACTTTTTAGTATGCATTCCAGGAACAGCCTGTCTAAAACATTGCAAAACAAACCAAAACACTGACAGGAGAACAAGGTACAAAATATGAGGTATGGTTTGCTGAATTTTTTTTTCCAGGACTTTGATTTTCCTGCTGTCAGTGTCAAGTGTATCTGTTATTACATGTAATTTTGATTGATAAAAATTGGTTTCCCCTCCCTACTAAATAAATATTGAAGAACTCATGAAAGCATACAACTCTGAAGGTAGTTTGTTGAAAGCCTGTTTGGACTCTATCTGTCCAGCTACATGACTGTCCAGCCCTGGTGCCCTAACCCTGCTTCCACCAGGAGTCCAACCTCTGCTCCTGAAGTCTGATACTCATTGGCAAACAGCCAGGGCTCTGTCCCCAGCCTGGAAGCACTCCCATAATCAGATAAAGGTACTGCTTCTCAGATCTTGGTAAATCATAGAGCGTCTGCCCTGATTTTCCCTCCTCCTTGTACGTCCTGTACCTTTGTTGCTTGATTTATGCTGAAGTTGTTAAGTGCCATCAAGTCAGTTCTGACTCTATATAGGGTTTCCAAGGGGTGGCTGGTGGGTTTGAACCACCAAACTTGAGGTTAGCAGTCCAGTGTTTATCTTACAGTGCCACACAGGTAGTTGCTAGAACTGGAAAATCAATGTTAAAAATGTATAAGAATCTAATAAAATTAAACCCGAAACCAAACCTGTTGCCACTGAGTCAAGTCCAACTCATGGTGAGCTCATGTGTCTCAGGGCAGAACTGCTCTCCATAGGGTTTACAATGGCGGTGATCTTTTGGAAACAGATCACCAGGTCTTACTTGTAAGGTGCCTCTGTATAAAGTCAATCTACCAACCTCTGGTTAGTAGTTGAATACTTAATGGTTTGCATCACCCAGAGATCCCTAAGAGTCCAACAACCCTGTTCTTATCATGAGAAGAAGCCCTGGGAGGTGAAATGGTTAACTCATTTGCTGCTAACTGAAATGTTGGTGGTTCAAGTTCACCCAGAAGTGCTTGGTAAGAAAGGTGTGGAGATCTACTTCTGAAAGATCACAGTCATTGACAACCCAATAGGGGACACAGTTCTACTTTAACATATATGGGTGAGCAACAGTCAGCATCAACTCAGTGGCAACTGAGGTTTTGTTGTTGTTTTATCATGAGAAAAAAACATCAAACAATTTGCAATAGAGGTATAGTGGTTATGAGTTCGGCTGTTAACCTCAAGGTTAGCACTTCAAAACTACCAGCCATCCCATGGAAGAAAGATGAGGCTTTCTACTCCTGTAAAGATTTACAGCCTCAGAAACACTATGCAGGGTTGCTATGAGGCAGACCCAACTCCATGACACCACCACCACCACCAGCACATAATGTACTTAACCAGGATTCTTCAAAATTGTGTGGTCATCACAAACAAGGACATTCTGAGAAATTGTCATAGTCAAGAGAAGCCTAAGGAGACATGATTACAAAATGTGACATAAGGTCCTGGATGGGATCCTGGCATAGAAAAAGGAAATTTGGTAAAGATTGTAGAAATCTAAATCAGCTATGTTGTTGTAAGTGCCGTCAAGTCAGTTCCGACCCATAGCGACCCTGTACAGGGTTTCCGAGGGTGTAAATCTTTATGGGAGTAGAAAGCCTCATCTTTCTCCCGCGGAGTGGCTGGTAGTTTCGAACCGCTGACATTAAGGTTCACAGCCCGATTCGTAACCACTACGCTACCAGAGCTCCTTGTACGTCCTGTACAAGGACATCCATTAATAACAGTTTAGTTCAGTAATTCATTATAACAAATGTGTTACAGTAACGCAAAATGTTAGTATTTGGAAGAATACAGGGAGTGCCTATGGAAACTCTCAGTATTATCTGCTTTATTTTTCTATAAATCTAAAACTGTCTTATAAAACAAAATATATTAGCAAAAAGTATGTATACCAGATTTCTCTTCCACAGCAACACTAGGTCAGTTTGAACCACTATCCTTTGGGTCAGTGGCCTTGTGTTTAACTGTATGCACCACCCAGGGACCTCCCAGCTAACATCAGATGGAACTTTCTCACTCCCGGAACTATCGAGTGGTGAGGACTCAGCCGTTTCCAAGATGGTATAACAGAGATCATCTGTCACTTTGAATTTTAAAGTATTCAAAACACTGCAACACTCAGTTAAAGTTTTGGAGAAAACTCAAGCCTGTGCCCTGTTCCCCTTCTGTCCAGCACCCCAGTTTTCCCATCCTAAGCAGTCCCTTTGGTAAAAGTCACAGGCTACTGACTCTTGTCTTGTGTATGACTGAACCAAGGTCTGTCTGTCACTCAGTCTTGTAATTCTTGCAACCTCCAGCACAAAGGCTGTCAGGAGTTTATCAAGGTGAAGTGGTGACAATCAAGAATAGAAAAAAAGGTGGGGGAAGCAGGTCCAAAAACGGAGGGCTCCAGACTATGGCAGAGGAAAGGGCTAATACACCTACATTAGCTCACTGTTGCCCCTAGACTCTACCTTGTTCTGAAATACACACACACAGAGGCACACGCACCCACATGTACATATATGTGCACATATCCACAAGCATACACAAGTGTACACACGTCATATGAAAACACACCTGCATACGTGAACATACATATTCAACAATGCATGCATACTGCATGTTTGTATCACACATGCACTGTATAGGCACATGTATACGTGGCTCGCATGTACACATGCACATACACAAGAAAATTCTGGAATCTAATAAGACTCTCATTCCTGGAACTATTTTGACTCTGAGAGAACTATCTCTCTCTCCGTCTTTCTCTTAGTACTGAATCCTTGAGATTCAATTGCACAATGGCGCAACAGCCACATTTGCCAGCCTCCCCTGGGCTCAGTCTGATAGGGCACAGCAGAATCTTCAGGGCACCTCCTAGCAGGGTCTACCTGGGCACTCATTTCCCATCTGACTTCCTGGGAACTGGAAAGTCCAAGGCAATACTGGGAGCCTTTTGGAGAGCAGCCAAGCCCTTACTGCTGGACATTTTCAGGAGTAAGAAATAGACTTCCATCTGATTTAAACAAGGAGGACCCTGGCTAGTGCAAACAGCTAAACACCAGGCTACTAACCCAAATATTGATGGGCCAAATCAACCAAGTGGTACTGATTGCATATTTGCTTCCATAACAATTATAGCAAAGAAAACCTTATGGAGTAGTTTGACTCTATCTCAGGGGGTCACCATGAGTAGAAGTCCTTCTCTGAATTACACCTACCTCTGTCCTGATGTGGCGCTGTTGGTAAATCCTCTGGACTGCAAGGTTGATTTGAACCACAAAGTTGGTGGTTCAAGCTCACAAGCCACTCCTCAGAAACCCTATACGGTGTAAGTCAAAGAGTCGGAACCAACTCTACGGCACTTAACAACAACAACAAATAAATTAAAGGCCAACCCCCTATCTTGGCATGGAAGGGCTTCCAGGAATCAACTATGATGCTTCACAACTAGGCACACCCCCGAGCATCTAGGCAACTTTCACACCTCAATGCTTACGTTACTACCTTCCTCTCAAGTTCCTGCCACCCTCCTCCCTTCATTACTGAGGGCTTTGGTAACACCTGAAGGACAGTAGGCTGGAATCCTAACTATGAGCCAGGCATTAAACCAAGAGCTTTCAAATATGGGACAGATTCAAACTCCTCTAACATCCTACAAGGAGGATGGATGCTCCAGTATACAGAAGAATCTCAGGTTCGAAGGAAGGAAGCTCTGAGCTTAGATTCTGGAATGGATCTGAAGCAGACTCGGGAATACAACCCTACCACCTCCCCACCTCCGTCCCAGAGAGAGCCAGTGTGGCCTGTCTGAATCACAGGGTTTTTAGTGTAAAATGAAGGTACAGAGGGTGTGCAGATTAAATGAGATGCCGTGTGTAAAGCAGTAACCACAGTGCCTAAAATCAGCTTGTCATTGTCATTTACCATGTTCATGGAATGAAAATTGAATCCACGATTAACAACACGAAGGTTTTAGGTGAACTTTGCTTTTAGGATTTTCTGCATTTTTGAGATTTTTACAAATGTCATATATCAAAACAGACTATTTGTTTGAAGAGAAGAGCAGTAAAAAGGGAGGACAGGAAGAGAAGGATAAGGGAGGAAAATGGGATAAACAGGATGCTGACCAGAGTGCCTCACTGAGCAACGTGCTGTCAGCCAGTCAGCCTTCCTGAGCAATCTAGGGCTCACATCCGTGGGGTCTGTCTTGTCTGTCCTGAAAGAGTTGGGAATGTCCTGCACTTGGTCCCTTCAATCAGCATCCCTTGCCAGTGACGCTGGACCAGGCCAGCACCAAGGAATAGATTGGCCTCCCTCCCAACCCTGGTCCGAGCTGACAGGTCATCAGGTCAGGCCCAGACCTAGAACCACAGTGGGCCGGCCCATCAATCATAAGCACAGACACTGTCCCTGCCAGATGCGCCACTGACTTTTCCCAGGTCTCATTTTGCAGGAAGACAGTGTCGGGGAATGTCCCCAGTCACAAATTAACATGCACATAAATAACAGGGCACTTTCCACTAAAGAAGAAAAATTACTTCTGCTGCAGAAGCACTTGCCAAAATATCAAAAAGTGAAATTTTTTTTCCTGAGCTTCCATTTCTCACCAGCTGGACCACAACAGTCCAAGGCCTTGAGACGTGAGGTAAGGGAGTGCTCACAGAATCAGGGCCAAGGGCCTTATTCAAGGTCTGGTGAAGACCCTTCCCTGGATGACACTGGCTGGGGTGGGGAGTAACCCAGCCTTGGCAACAGACACACTAGCTGGAATCTGACAGATCTATGCTGGCTGCCCTGGAGTCTCCACAACTCCTCAGGACCCTGCTCACAGATCCTCTGGCTCTGCCCTGGAGCCCAGCAGGTCAGAATATCACCATGCCCAATCGATCCAGATGGCCTTGTACAGCCTGGTTGGGGCTGGAGTGCCTGGGCACTTGTCTAGGAGCAACAGAATGTGTGTGTGTGTGTGTGTGTACATGTGTGTGTGTGAGTGTTATGTGAAGTGCTGTCTGTCAGTTTGTCACACTATGATGGCTTACATGTTCCTATGATGCTGGAAGCTACAAGGGACTTCCAAAAGTTCATGGAAAAATGGAATGAAAAAATAATGGAATTTTATAGAGGTCACAATTATGAAAACTTCTTAGACATTACCAATCACTTTGATGGAATGAGTTGGTAGGCCTAGGGGGCTCAGGACCATAGTCTTGGGGGATACCATCGTCAACTGACATAACACAATCCACAAAGAAAATGTTCTGCATCCTACTTTTGTGAGTAAGCAACTGGGGTCTTAAAAGTTCATGAACAGACATCTAAGGTACAACTATTGATTTCTCCCTGTGTGGAGGAAAGAAGTGATAAAAACTGAAGACACTTGGAAACAATGAGTCCAGTGGGCTAATGGACCACGGAACATCAGTGTCCACGATCCTGAATCCAGAAGAACTAGATGGTGCCCAGCTACCACTACCAACTGCTCTGAAAGGAATCGCATTAGAAGGTCTTGCATAGAGTGAGAAAACATTTGGAACAAAACTCGAAACTAAAAAAAATGACCAGTTTTACTGGTCAAAAAGACTGGAGGAATTGAGACAAGGGGTCAACAAAGAGGAACTGAATTCACCTTCATGGCTCAATTTTCAGACAAGCAGATATATAGGGGGGACAACAACACTAGTGACGTATGCACACCACAAGATGATCAGCCACTAAAAATCAAAAGGGCAGCATTTACTTATGGACAAAATTCAGAAGGATAAGAAGAGAAAGAAGATACAGGGAGAAAGTAGGATAAGTGATGTTACACTAAGGAGATTTCAATTATTGAAATGAAACAAAGCATATGATTTGTTTAATGTAAAAAAGAGTAAAGACTCTGTAAACTTTCACTCAATTCTCAATAAAATAAAAAGTTAAAAAGAAAAAAGAAGGCAGGGCTTGATGGCAGCTAGGGTGAAGGTGTAGTAAAGGTCACTGTCAGAAATACCACAGAATACCAGGCAAAGCAGATCCAGGGCAGAGCTCCAAAACTTGGAACCACAGAGATAGGAATATTTAAAAGGTTCGAAGGCTTATTATAGCTAGTGGAACTTGTAGCAAAAGTAAGAAATCCACACTTTTGAATCTGCCGGGTGTGGTGGATCGGAGCCAACAACTTGGGCAAGACCAAATGGTAAGACCAAGACGGGGAACAGACACACCACAGGAACCTTGGAGCAAAGGTGGACAATACGCTTTGTTGGTTTTACTTTGTTCTGATTTTCTTTCTTTCTTTTTTTGTATCTGTTCATTGGACCCTCACTGTTTGTGCATCTCAATTCTGTGGACTAGAGGAGGTGCCTGAGTGTGTGGACACCCCCACCCTCACTACTGGTGAGTTCTTCTGCCACACATATGTACTAATACACTCAGCCTAAGAGCTGGCTCTGACTGGTTTTTGTTTTGTTTTGTTTTGTTAAAAAAAAAAAAAGGAAAAACCAGGATAGGGGTGTAGAGAAGGAAAGAGAGTTTAAAAACAAAACAGACAAAAAATTAAATTAAATCCTGAGGTACAGCATAACAACCAACAGCGGCATCTTGAAATCTCTCAGGCAGCTTTGAAGGCAAAATCTGACAAGAGGACATTAAAATCATACTCATATTGGTGGCTGGCTGTGTGCCGTGGAGTCGATTCTGACTCACAGTGACCTAAACAGGGTTTTCGAGACTGTGGATCTTTGCAGAAGCAGAAAGCCTCATCTTTCTCATGTGGGACGGCTGGTGGTTTCGAACTGCTGACCTTGTGGATCGCAGCCCGATTTGTAAACACTAGGCTACCAGAGCCACAGATATTTTTTTCTTCTCTCCCTTTTCTGCGATTATAGACTACAGTATTAAGTCTCGTTTTTGTTGTTGTTGTTTGTTTGTTTTTTACTGGTGCTATTTTGCTGTTTTATGCTCTCCCTTCTACCTTTGAGGGACTCTTTCTCTCCCTATATTACCCAAGGAGAGACAGTATCTGCTGCCATATAGTCAAGCTACAATCATACTCTATAAAACACCAAAACCCAGGCAAGAACCAGAGAGGCAGACAACACCTTTGAAAGTTACTCTAAGTTAAGCAATAAGGAGACTGAAAAGGGAAGCCCACATCCTGATCATATCTACCTGGAAGCAATCAAAATGCATAAAAAATACCAAAACACATATTCAATTAAGTATTAAGGCCATAGATAAACACCAAACATGTCCAAGAAGCAAAAGCAGATGACCATATCAGCACATGTCCAGAAACAAGATAAAATGTCTGAGACAAATGACCTAGAGTTAGACCTGGACTCCATTCTGGAAGGAAGGCAGGCCTTGGAAATGCCTGAGAAGGAATTCAGAAAAATGATTATAAA
>NW_006408797.1:1586096-1617296 GCF_000296735.1 Chrysochloris asiatica | reverse complement strand
CATTAAGAAGACAAGAAAGAAGGAAAAGACCAAAAAGGATGTCAGGAGAGACATTGAAACTAGCTTTCCAGCATGGAGATGCTAAAACAAATGGTAGAAATGAGGAGGTAAAAGAGCCAAACAGGACATTTCAAAGGTCAGATTGAGAAGACAAAGCCAAATATTATAACAAAATGGGAAAACACCTGGAGTTAGAAAACCAAAATGGAAATGCACGCTAAGCATTTCTCAAGCTGAGAGAACTGAACAAAAAATTCAAGCCTCAACTTGAAATATTGAAGGATTCTATGGGTAAAATGGAGTCCTGGTGTGGCACAGCAGGACAATGTGCTGGACCACAGGGTCAGTTTGAAGTGAATGATTCACCATTCAAACTCACCAGTCGCTCGATTGAAACCCTGTAAAGGGTGGCTAAGAGTCAGAAGCTATTGCATAGCACTTAGCAATAACACACATGGGCAAAATATTAAATAATTCAGAAAACATCAAAAGAAGATGAAAGGAATACACTGAGTCACTGTACCAAAAAGAAGTGGTCAATGCTCAACCATTTCAAGAGGTAGCATACAACCAAGAGCCAATGATACTGAAGGAAGAAGTCCAAGGTATACTAAAGGCATTGGAAAAGAACAAGGCACCAAGAATCAATGGAATACAAACTGAAAATTTTCAACAAACTGATGCAGAACTGGAGGCACTCACTCATCTATGCCAAGAAATTTGAAAGATAACTGCCTGGCCAATTGACTGTAAGAGATCCATATTTGTGCCTATTCCAAAGAGAGGCAACCTAATGGAATGCGGAAATCATCGTACAACATCATTAATATCACGTGCAAGTACAATTTTGCTAAAGATAATATCAAAATGGTTGCAACCATGCATTGATAGAGAATTTCCAGAAGTTCAAGACAGATTCAGAAGAGGACATAGAACAAGGGATATTACTGCTGACGTCAGATGGATCTTAGCTGAAAGCAGAGAATACCAGAAAGATATTTACCTGTGCTTTATTGACTACGCAAAGGAGTTCAATGGTGTGGATCATGACAAGCTACAGACAGCATTGTGGAGAACGGGTATTCAGGAACACTTAATTGTGCTCTTGAGAAACCTGTACATGAACAAGAGGCAGTTGTTCAAACTGAACAAGGGAACACCAAATGGTTTAAAATTAGGAAAGGTCTGTGCCAGGATTATAGTCCTTCACCATATTTATTCAATTTGTATGCTGAGCAAAGAATACAAGGAGCTGGGTTACATGAAGCAAAACATGGTATCACTATTGGAGTAAGACTCATTAACAAGCTGAGATATTCAGATGATACAACCTTGCTTGCTGAAAGTGAAGAGGACTTAAAATACTCATTGATGAAGATCAAAAACCACAGCCTTTGGTATGGGCTGCACCTCAGTGGAAAGAAAATAAAAATCCTCACAACTAAATGAATAAGAGACATCCATATAAATATAGAAAAGATTGAAGTTGACAAAAACTCATCAACACTGATGGAAGCAACAGTCAAGAAATCAAATGACATATTGCATTTGGCAAATCTGCTGGAAAAGACCCCTTTAAAGTGTTCAAGAGCAAAACTGTCAGTGTGAAGACTAAGGTGTAGCTGACTCAGGCCATGGTATTTTCAATAACCTCATATGCATGTGAAAGTTGGGCAGAGAATTAGGAAGACCATAGAAGAATTGATGTGCTTAAGTTATGGTGTTGGAGGAGAATATTAAAAGTACAATCGACTGCCAAAAGAACAAACAGATCTGTATTGGAAGAAATATATCCAGAATGCTCCTTGGAGGCCAGGATGGCCAGACATTATCTCTCATACTTCCGACATATTATCAGGAGGGACCAGTCCCTGGAGAAGGACATCATGTTTGATAATGTGGAGGGTTGGAGAAAAAGAAGGAGACCCCAATGAGATGGATTTGCACAGTGGCAGCATCAATGGACTAAAGCATGGCAATAATTGTAAGGTTGGCGAAAGACTGAGCAGTGTTACATTCTGTTTTGCATTGGCTCTCAATGAGTCAGTACCGACTCGATGCACCTAACAACAACAACTTATCAAAATTGGAGTCCTGGTGTGACACTGCAGGATGATGCACTGAACTGCAAGGTCAGTTTGAACAGCAAGGTCAGCAGTTCAAACCCACCCAGTCCCTCCTCAGGTACCCTATACAGGCTCTTTATGAGTCGGAACCAATTCAACAGCACTTAACAACAATAACAAAATACCAAAAGCAAACCAAACCACTGCCATCAAGTTAATTCTGACTCACATGTTTGCTAAATATTTCCTATACATACGATCACACAATACTTGTCCTTTGGTGCCTGACTTATTTCATTTAGCATAATGTTTTCAAGGTTCATTCCAGGACTTAATTTCTCTTTATGGCTGAAGGAAAGGGGGGTTTTGCAGATATAATTAAGGTTCTCAAAATGAGGTCATCCTGGATGTCCTGGGTGAGCCTAAATCCAATGACCAGTGTCCTTATGAGAGACAGAAGAGATGAAACTGAGAAGCACAGGAGAAAAGGGCATCTGCAGACAGAAGTAGAGATTAGAGTTCCACAACCACAAGCCCAGGAATGACTAGAGTGACTGGAAGCTGGAAAAGACAAGGAGGGTTTCTCCCCTAGCACGTACTAATGAGTAGGCCCTGCTGACACGTGGCCTCCAGAATCTTGAGAAAATAAATGTCTGTTATTGTAAACCACCCAGTTTGTGGTCATTTGCTACGGCAGCCCTAGGAAAACTAATATAGGACCCAACCTTCCACCCTGACTCAAGTTCTCTGCATGGCACCCTGGAGACCACCCTGGCTCCACTCTAGAGTCCATATGTGGATCCAGTTTCAGGCAGCACTCTCCATTCTTAAGAAGAGGCTGGCTTTGTCCCTAGAGGATGGCAAGGACTCCAGGCCAAAGACTGCCACACACAACATTTTCTGGGCCATGCCAAGGCTCATTCTATTAGTTTCTGGCAGACAGACTGGAACTCTAGGTCTCAGCACAGCCTAAACAGAATGTAGTGCCCTCCTGGGGCTGCACAGAGAGCATACCCTGACCCAGGGCCTGAATGCAGGTTCTGCTCCATATGGATGTTCCTCCAGAAGGCCTAGACGGGCTAAGGGGACAGCACTCCCAAGGGCTTACATAGCCCAGTTGCCTGGAAGCTAGCTGGGTAGCTGCCCAGGAAGCTTCAGGCAGCCAGCCACACTTGGAGGCCTCGACCTCAAGTAGGAATCCCTTTAACACACACTTTGTAGGGCAGGCTGGGTCATAAAGACGACTACAGCAAACAGCAATGCTGGGCTGTGATTGAAGAAGTGTGGAGGAAACATGCTAGGACTATAAGGGTGAGAAGACACTGCCCATTGACTGTGCCCCTCAGAGGTGCCCAAAAACACAGGTAGATGCAAACCACCCACTGTGCAGCAAGGGGTCAGCCGGTCATCTTCCTCAGCCTCAGTGTCCCCGACGAGCAATGAAGTACCACAAAGGTGGTGGTAGGACTCAGTGAATGCTGTCCCTGCACACAATGCCTGAGTCTTTTCTCAGACTCTGGACTTTGGTCCACATTTCTTGCCATAGGCTGTTGGCCTCCCTGTGTCCCTGTGGCATATCTCAGGCATCTCGAGCTTCACAGGTACCTGGCCTTCAGTTTCCTTCAAACCAGCCACTCCTGCTGAATCTTTGGAGCCCTTGTGGAATCCGGGACAAGCTGACCGCTGACTGTCCTCTGCCCACTGCCCGTCTGCAGCTTCCACATGGGCAGCCCTTCCAAGGCCCTGAGCTCCTCACTGCCCCTTCTAGTCCAGATTTCCCACAACAAAAACCAGGCCATGCCATCTGATGAGGGATCTTCTCTGGTTTATTTATGGGAAGAGACAGGGCTGGGAAGGCCAGTTCTCTGGGCCGTAGCCAAGCTACTCTGCAGGCCTTCAGATGTTACCCCATCTTCGTGCCCTTGTGTCCTCACCTGTCTGGTACTGAATCAGGATGAGGGGCTGGGTCGCAGCATCGGCAATCCCACTGGGTGACCTGGGGTCCGTGGCCTGACTCAGATCCACAGAAACAGGCCCACAAAAGCCCTAGTTCCTCTGTGGGTCATCAGAAGCCCTCAGTTCCCTAGATGGCTGGGCCTGTAAATGAGGTCATCCTGGATGTCCTGGGTGAGCCTAAATCCAATGACCAGTGTCTTTATGAGAGACAGGAGCTTGCAATGACCAAATGCACTGCATCTGAAACCTCCATCACTGGACACTGCAGGGGACTTGGGGGATGCAGACATGTAGGAGTAGGTTCCCAATGGGGTCCTGTTCCTCAAGGGGACCAGAGCCACCCCGTGTCACACAGAGTGACAGTACAGAGTCTGAGATATAAATGGTAACATCACATAGATGTCCAATATCTTCCACCCCAAACCCTCGCCTACCAGAAACCACAGGCACAGAGGTCTTGAGTCATGGCCATACAGCCAAACCTGAGCTTTTCACTAGTAGTTAGAGCAGGTAAAGACATGCCCACCCAGGCTGTTCCTAAGAGCAAGCACTTCCCTCCTTCAAAGCAGGTTCACACAATGTTCCCTTCAGAGAGGATTCCTCACCACCTTACATAAAATTGTACTCCAAGCATGTTGAAAGGACAGAGGCTCCAACTTGAAAGTACTCTCAATGGCCAAATCAGGGATCCTTTGAGCCAAAACTTAAATAATGACAGTACTGGATTTTAACCCTCAGAATAAAATAAATATCCATGGGTCCATGCTGGCATAAATAACTGAATAATAAATAAATGAGAGAGAAACCCAAATAGTAAATGTAGAACATTCATCGGTGGAAGCTAAAATTAGTGGGTGAAAGCATGATGGGAAAGAGAATATTGGCATAATCTCAAAGTACCTCCTCATGAGATAGTTATTAATTCCAAAAGGGAAAACACTAAATTTACTCTCAGCAGACAACACCTTAGTCAGATGACCAAGGTTATCCCCATCTATATTAAGAGAATTCGGCATCTCATACTCCCTGATATCATTTACTGATATGCACTGCTCCTGCCGTGTTCTTGACAAAAAATGCACAACCCTTATCTAGTTATGAAAAGACCTCAAACAAATCCAAATCAAGGCACATTCTACAAAAGAACTGGCCGGTCCTCCTAGGTATCAAGGCCATGAAGGACAGGCTGAGGAACTGTCTCGGACTGAAGTCGGCCAATGAGATAGGACAACTAAATGCCATGTGGTGTCTGGGATGGAATCCTGAACCAGAAAAGGGATTCTAATGGGAAAGCTGGCAAAATTCAAACATGGTCTGGAGATTCACTAGAAGAATTTTATTGTAACATTGTTTCCCACCATCCACCTGTCAGTTTGTTATACAGTGATGGCTTTCATGTTGCTATGATGCTGGAATTTATGTAACCACTATTTCAAGTTACAGCAGGGTCACTCATGGTGGACAGGTTTCAGTGGATCTTCAGACTAAGATAAACTAGGAAGAAAAGCCTGTTAGTCTACTTCTAAAAATTATCCAATGAAACTTCTATCGGTCACAGCAAAATACTGTCTGATACAGTACAGCAAGAAGAGTACCCTAGGTTGGAAGGTGCACAAAAATATACAACAGTGAACTGAAGTACACCAGTAAAGATCATGAAGATGATGCAGGCAATGTTTCATTCTGTTGAACATGAGGAGGCCATGATTCAGAGTTCACTCCATGGCAACTAACATAACAACAACATGTATCAATGTTAATTTCCTGGTCTCAATTCTTGTTCTTTGGTTGTGTCAGATGTTAACATCTGGGGAGACTTGGTGAAGGGCATGTGGGACATTTCAGTGCCGTCTTTGCAACTTTGCTGTAGGTCTACATTTATTTTAAAATAAGAAATTTTAAGGTATGAAAATAAAATTGCACCCTGGAACCCTCTTGACCACCTCTAGCCAGCATCACTCTTCATCATTCAAGCATTTCCACCTGACCAATTGCACTCTGGTTTGTTTTATGTGGGTTGAACACCTCTCCTCGCAGTGGAGGAACTAGGCTTTTCTATACCTCTTATGAATTCCAGGAAATGGAACTGTGCATTAGAAGACTGCCTGGCACATACCAGAACAGCAAGGAAAACAGTGTGCCTAAAGTAGATTCTCTTATCATACCCATGTGGGCACTGGGCTCTCCTTCCAGGCACTCTCTAAACCTCTACCCTGCCTCAGGGGCCCATCAGCTGCCCCAAGAAGCTCCAGGACCTGTGTCTACTAGGTTGTCCCAAGGTCCCATGTTTAACAAATACCTTAGTTACCTAGTGGTGCCATAACAGAAATGTTACACCACAAGTGGCTGACTTCAAAAAACAGAAATGCATTTCTCACAGTCCTGGGAGTTAAAAGTCCAAATCTGGGATGCCTTCTATGAGCCTCTCTCTTCGTTGCTGATGTCTGTCATCATTCCTTGGTGTGCCTTGTCATTCTGTAACATTTGTCTTCTCTCTGTGTCTAGTCTGCTTTTTTTCGATCTTATAAGTGATTAGGTTTAGGACCCATCCTACTTTGGTAAGGAGCCCTGGTGACAAAACTGTTAAGAAGTCAGTTGCTAACTGTGACCCAGTGGCTGTCCAGGCAAAAAGACCTAGCAATCTGCTTCCATCAAGATCACAGCCTAGAAAACCTTATGTGGCAGTTCTGCTGTCACATGGGGTTGCTATGATTGGAATATCAACTTCACAGCACCTAACAACTCTGGTATAACTTCACTATCATAACAAAAGAAAACCCTTATTTCTAAACATGGTCTTATTTCCAGGCATTAGAATTTCAGTATATACTTTGAGAAACACAATCCCATAACAATTAGCAAATCACTCCACAGGTCAGAGTGGTAGTTCCTTTGTAGAATTGCATGAGACTGAGCCCCTAGAACATGCTGACATATGGACTCACATTCCCATCAGACACGAGTTCAGGGTTCTTAGCTACCGATAACTACCCCAAGCCTTGAATCTGAACCACATAGGTAGATGGTACCTTGGGGCTGGCCCACTGCTGCTTCCAGTCTACAGTATTCAGGATGGGGCCTCATACCCTTCTAAGCACTATGCCATCTATAGGCAGTGCTCCAGGGCTGGCCTCACCATTCCCTCAGGATTTTCAAAGTTGTTGCTCCACAACACCAATGGGTCCTTTGTTTCCATATCATCCCTTGCTTCCAGTTGATGCAGAAACATTGGACTCTCCAAGGTGAGTCTTCTGTACATAGACCAAGAGGAAGTCATTTGAATAGAACAAGGGTTTAAAATCAGGAAACACTAAATTGTTTTAAATCAGGAAAGGTGTGTTCCAGGGTTGTATCCTTTCACCACACTTATTCATCCCATATGCTGAGCAAATAATATGAGAAATTGGAGTCAATGAAGAAAAATGTGGCATCGGGATTGGAGAAAGATTCATTAACAACCTGTGATATGCAGATGATACAATCTTGCTTGCTGAAAGCAAAGAGGACTTAAAATACTTAGTAATGAAGATCAAAAACCATGGCCCTTCTGACCCTCCCACATTGCTGGTGGGAATCTAAAATGGGTCAACCACTCTGGAAAATGGTAGGGCGCTTCCTCAGAAAGTTAGAAATAGAACTACCTTATGATCCACCAATTCCTCAATATGGTATATATCCACAAGATATGAGTCAGAACACAAGTAGATATATGCACACCAATGTTTATTGCAGCACTAATTACAATAGCAAAAAAATGGAGACAGCCTAAGTACCCATCAATGGAAAAATGAATAAACAGACCTTCAGTATGGGTTGCACCTCAATGTAAAGAAAATCCCTCATAACTAAACCAATAAATAACATCAAGATAAATGGAGAAAAGACTGAAGTTGTCAAAGACTTTATTTTGCTTGGCTCCACTATCAGCACTCATGGGAACAGCAGCCAAGAAATCAAACAACATCTTTCACTAGACAAATCTATGGCACAGAACCTCCTTAAAATGTTCAAGAACAAAGATGTCAGTTTGAGGACTAAGGTGCGCCTGACCCAAGCCATGGTATTTTCAATAGTATTATATGCAAGTGAAAGTTGGACAAAAAAGTTGAATAAGGAAGATCAAAGAATTGATGCATTTGAGTTATAGTGCTGGAGGAGAATATCAAAAGTACCATGGTTGCCAGAAGAACAAAAATATATGTTGGAAAAAGTACAGCCAGATTGCTTCTTAGACGCCAGCATGGCAAGACTTCGTCTCTCATACTTCAGACATATTATCAGGAGGGACCAGTCCCTGGAGAAAGATATGCTTGGTAAAGTAGAGGGTCAACAAAAAAAACAAAGACTCAGAAATAGACTGGCACAGTGGCAGCAGCAATGGACTCAACATGATTGTGAGGTCGGTGCAAGACCAGGCAGTGCTTCGTTCTGTTGTGCATAGGGTCGCTATGAGTCGGAACTTACTCAACAGCAACCGTGCACAAATGGGATTGCTCTGTTCTGTCTGCCCTAGCTCCTGTCCTATCTGCCCCGCTGGTAGTACAGTGTTTAAGTGCTCGGTTGCTAATTAAAACCCACAAATGCCTCTGTGGAATAAAAGACCTGGTGATCTCCTGTCATATATAGATTTACCCAGTTATATAGATTTACAATCTATGGGACAGTTCTGCTCTATCCTATAGGGTTGATATGAGTCAGAATTGACTCAATGGCACACAACAACAACACTTGAGCTAAAACATTTCAAACAGTCAATTAGTATGATCAGAAGACAAATGATGGCTCACACTTTCCTGCGTATTTGAGTAAGGCCTGCATTTGTGGTCATCAGCAATGAAGCACAGTAACGACCTCTGGGAGAACCAAGGAAGAAAAGCATCACAAGAAATGCTCTAACTAACATTAAACGTACAGTGCAGGAAGCTGCAAAGGCAAGAAGATCTATAGCGTTTCCATATAAACAGGTTCCAAAGAGCCTGAGTACTGTGAATAATAACAGCATTGCTATTTTTTTTTCTCGCTGTGGGAGATGTAAATATGAAATTAGCCAGGAACGGTACATTTGACAATAAAGAATATGAAGAGACAGTTCCTGCACCTGAATAGGGAGAGAGGGTATTCTTAAGAAGTTTCACGTGCACTAATTGGACAATAAACAAATATGGAAGTACCTCCTCTTCACCCATTACTCTACATCCTTATCAATAAATCACTGTGTCTCACATGGGCCCATGAATCTTGTAACATATTTTTAAATAAAATTGTTTATGTTGACAGGGAATCCTATTAAATAAAATATATTTGCTCAGGGTCCCATATACCCTAGAGATGGCCATGCCTCCGGGAGCAGTCAATAAGGAGCCCAAGAAGAGTTGAAGGGGGTGTCAGCTCACTCAGTGTGACACTTTCTCTCTGGAATGTATATCTGAGATGGAAGCACAAGAAGGCAGGCTAGCCAGAGCCCCTGTCCCATCAGTGACCTGCTCACTCAGCGTCCTGTTGGTCTGACTCAGTTGGGCCCTCGGTGGGACTCAGTTATGGGCCAAATTGTGACTTCACTTACAAAAATTAAAAGATAAATTGATGGCCTATTCCCTGTTTCTGTGAACATGATGTTGTTTGGGGCAATAAGGTCTTTCTTTGAAGATACCATCTTTCTTTGACGTTGTTTAGGAAATAAGGTTTTTCTTTGAAGATATCATAAATTAAGTTATTCTGGAGATGAGTGCGTACTAGAATTATTCCCTTCTGAATGGTGTCTTGTAAAAGGGGAGCACAGACTCACCTGAGGACAAAGTCACACATGGGGGAAGACACCATGTGAAGATATACATACAGGCTACCTGGAGCTACCAGAAACCGAGATAACAAGGAAGGATCTTCCCATAAGGCAGAGGAAAAGCATGGCTTGCCGATGCCTTGAATTTGTACTCCCAGCCACCAGAACTGTGAGACAATAAAGTTATGTTCTTTAAAGATACCCACTTTGTGGAATTTTGCTATAGCTGTTGTTATAATCTTCTGCTGAGTTAGTACCTGACTCATGGCAATTCCATGCATAATGGAATGAAATGCTGCCTTATTCTGTCCATCCTCATGATCTGTTGCAGACTGGACCACTGTTGCCCATATGGTTCTCATGGGCTGAGTTTTGGAAGTAGATTGCCAGGTTTGTTTGTTTGTTTGTTTTTCTAGCTTATCTTCATCTGGAAACCTGTTCAGCATCATAGCAACAGCTAAGACTTCACAGTCAGACAGGCAGTGACTGCACAAGAAATACACTGGCCAGGAATCAAAACCCAGCTCTCCAGCATGGAAGGTGAGAATTCTACTACTGCCTCCATTTTGTTATAGTGGTTCTAGGAAACTAAGACACACCCCATTTCCCAGCTTTCATCCCAGGCCCCTGTAGCACATCTTTAATTCCCTTCTGCATAAGTGAGTGGCTAGCACCATGAAAAGGTAAGCCTGACCTGACCTGCCTCTTGTTCCTGCTTTCCTAGAGGTACACTAGCTTGGCTGTGACATCCTCCTGCACCCCGGGCACCATGACCTCACCATGGTGAAGACTGCAGCTTCTCACTCCCAGAACCCTATGTACGTGCAAAGTCTACCCCCGCCTGTGCACAGGGCAGGCAAGGCTAGAAGACAGTCTGGCCCTGCCTTCCTCTCCTCTCCCAAAATTAGGGGCACATTAGTGTTCCTTTGTCCTGACAGACTCACACTTCCTAGGAAAGTGCTAATCTTCACCAAAGAGGCTGGGGAGAGATGCTGCCCTCTAAGTAAGTCAGATTAATTAGCTGACTCACACATGCGGAGTTGCTTATTCTTGCAAGCTTTGTTTACAGGCCAGAAATTAGACTTGAAGCAACAACTGGCATCTCCATGTCAGTAGAGAGTGTTTTCCCTTCTAACGATCATGACTTGGGCCAGGACTCAGATGAACAGGGAATATCAGCTTCCCTTCACTGAAGACCTGAGCATCCATGGACAGATCACCACCCAGGCATGCCTTCTATCACATGATCATCCCGATAGCTTCATAGATCATAGCACAGGACAGGTAAGGAATTTTACAGTCAAGAGAAGTCTTTTCTTTTCTTTCCTTTTATCTTTGTCTCTTGATCCTTCCGTACATCCGACGCCCTTGGTGTAATTCCTGGGAACCAGCTGTGTGGTGCTTATAAAGGCTCATGTTCTACAGTCTGAGCTATGAGCCCAGAAGCATCCATCAAACCAATTATTTTCAATTAATGCCCTTCCTTTGGCAATCCGATCCAGCTGCCAGGGAATGAGGCACATGCACACCTGGAAGTTCAAGCTAGACTCTGGTTGATACCCCTGCAAGCCCATATCTTTGGGGTGTGAAGGTCAGCCTGGCTCAGGGATATCAGGCAGACAGCTCATGGAGCTCTCAGGTGCAAGAGTAACACCAAGACCTAAAGACTTAGTCTGACAAGTGCAAGGGGTAGCCCAGTCCTAGAGACGTAAGCCCCCATCCCCATCCATAGCATAATGCAGTCTATGTACATCCAATATGATACCTCTTCTGCACCAAGTTTTGAGAACCAGAGAGAATCTATGTGCAGACATCACATCTGGGCTCTCCAACCCTTTCTGCTTGCCCGTCACTGTTTTATCCCAGGGTGAGTGAGGCCTGGCTGGATAGCCTGGAAATGCACCTACTGGATGTTCAGCTTGTTGGTTCTGCTCTACAACCAAACCTTGAGCTATGTTAGCTTGTCATCTCAGGATGTGCCAGCATCCAGCTCAAGGTCTGGCCTACACTAGTGCCAACAGGTTCTGGATTTGAAAGGGAATCTTGCTTTAAAAAGACACAGAGAATAAAATAGTGTTTTAGCGTGTCAGATAAGTAAGGTAAGCACAGGCTTCTTGTGCTTGGTTACTAATCTGCAGTGGGAAATTTCACATGTTTTCACACATCAAAAATACTGCTTCTTCAGATAGTACCCAATTGACCTGGCTTCAATGGCTGGATGATCAGAACTCGACTAGAGGAAGAAAGAGGAGGAAAAAAAGAGTAATCCATTACAATTTGATGAACTTGACCTATACTTATGGATATAGTAGCTCAAAAGAGGGAACGAATCTGTACAACAAGATCAGTCCCATGCCCTTGGTACACAGGGTTAACAAATGGGCAACTTAGACATTGGCTACCCAAAATGGGGGTGGGGGGGGCTGCAAAGGCATGAAGTGATTGGGTTACAAACTTTCAAGAGGGAGCCTAGCTCCAGAGGGTGCAGGAGAAGGTAGAATCTCATCGAGTAGTTTCCAACCTGTCTGGACAGGGCTGGTGAAAGGAGATGGGGATAAGACTATTGTGGTTCAATAGTGAATAATTGCTATCAGGACTGAACATGAGGGTCGGAAATGTAAAGGTAGACATTTTGTAACAAAAGGAGGGGAGTGGTTGATTTTGCAGTCCAGGAGCAGAGGATCCTGGGACCATTAAGGGAGAAGAACAGAGTGCGGGACCCTACCCAGAGAAGGAGTGACAGCAGAGATGATGACGTGGAGAGATGGAGCAGCTGGGGACTCTGGACTCAGGGAGGAAGAGGGGCTGTGGGCTGGTGGCCAGGGGATAGGCTTGCAGGGTATACCATTTGGTTGTTTGTTGATGCATGGAGGGGATTGTAATTACTGCAATGAAACAATATACAATGGGATGAATGTAAAGCTGATGTTCTCCTATGCAGAGTATAATGCAATTCACAATAAAAACGTAAATAAATAAATAAAAATAAAGTTACTGCTTCTCTCTTCCAACCCCACAGTATCTTCACAGAATCAAAGACTCTCAATTTATAATTCCTGACAGGGACAAAGTACCCAGTAAGTTAGGTAAGCATAAAGTTGTGCTTGACGTGAAATTGTTCACTGCAGATTAATAAGCACAAGGAAGCCTGTGGCTACCTTACTTATTGGGCAATCTTGCCCTGTGTCTTGGTTACCTATGGCTGCTATACAGAAATGGAGTCCTGGTGTGGCACTGTAGGATAAGCACTGCACTGCAAGGTTGGTTTGAACCGCATGGTTAGAGGTTCAAACCCACCAGCTGCTCTTCAGAAACACTATACAGGGTCACTGTGAGTCAGAACCAACTCAACGGCACTTAATAATAACAACAAGCCATACAGAAATAGAAGTGGGCAGCTTTAAAGAATAGAAATGTACTTTCTCACAGTTCTGAAGTCTGAACGTCTAAATGAAGGCTCAGCCATGTTGATTCTTTCTGTGGGCCTCTCCTAGTTTCTGGTGTCTTCCAGTTGTCCTTGGTGTTCTTTTGCTTGTATATGGGTTCTCACATGGCTTCTGCCTTCCCCTGGATGTGAATCAGAGTCTCTTCACTCAAAAGAAATCAGGTGTAGGACTCACACTACTCTGGTAAGGAGCCCCAGGAAGGCACAAACTGTAAAGTGATCAGCTACTACCAAAAGGCTGGTGGTTCCTTGGGAGAAAGGCCTGAATATCTGCCTCCAAAGATCACAGCCTTGAAAACCTGGAGCAGTTCTACTCTGCACATATGAGTTGCCATGAGTTGAAGTCAAGTTGACAGGTACAGACTGGTTTTCTACTCCGGTTGTTGTAGTTAAGTGCTGTTGAGCCAGTTCCAACTCACAGTGACCCTGTATAGGGTTTCTGAGGAGTGAATGGTGGATTTGAACTGCCGACTTTGCCGTTAGTGGTTAGTGTTTATCCTACAGCACCACACCCTGTAAGACCTCATTAATGTAACAAAGGAAACTTCTGTTTCTAAACAGAGTCATATCTACAAGTCAGAGGTTAGGATTCCAATACATATTTTGGGAAGGCCATGATTTAGTTTCTCTTTTCTTTCCAGACCAATAGTCCATGCTACTTGCTCTTTATGAGGAGACTACAGTCCCTTGCCATCTCCCTTCCCACCCCAGGACACTGACCCCATGGATGGCTCTCCCTGGCCCTCTAGCTGCCAGTTGGGCCTAGTCAAAAGGAGACACCAGCAGGAAGTTGGAGCATAGAACTGAGAGAAGGAGGACTTTCTTCCTCTCTTGCACCTACAGGCCTGGGGGAATCATGGTCCCCCACTGTTGCTAGCTAGGTACCTCATACCCTTGGTGGCTCCCCTTGTCCTTCCTGGGGTGTGGAGTCATGCTTTCATGCAGCTCGCTACTGTTGGAGCATCTGGGTGTAAGCTGTGTTCTCCCGACCCCTGGCTGACATGCAGTCCTCACTGCAGCCCCACTCAGGAACCTGGGGTGGTAGCCCTCCTCAGGGGCTAAGGACAGGACTTCCATACTCCAGCCCAATTTGTGCTCGAAAGCACACAGGGTTATCCTGTGCCCTTCAGCCACAACAGACTCGGGGCAAAACAGAACCCAAATCTGGCCTAGAAAATTCTGTAAGACCAAGTTGGGAACCAGCAACTGGTAGGTAAGTACACGGAGCTCTACTGCCCCCGCTGTGGGATGCCCTAAACATAAACAAAGATTTAGGGAGCAATGGTTGGATTCTTTGAAAGGAATTTAGGAATGGGCCATTTACAAGCAGGCTTCGGCACTCTCATCATAAATATCCCTTCCAGCTAGCTCAAGAACACCACTCAGTCTGTTCTGGGGAAGGGTGCAGACCATGTACTGGAACCTTGAGAGGATTCTGTGCATGAAGAAGGAAAGATCTCCAGACCAGGACTCCCCAGCTCTGAGGGAGAGGCCTTCTGGGCCAGGGTTCAGGGCACTAAAGGTACCATTCTGGCCCATGCAACTCCATTCCACAAGCCCAGAAGCCTGCTGAAGCCCACTACTGCCAAGGGCTCCATGCCATCCTAGCTGCCTAGGATGCCACAACCCACCACAAAGATACTTGAGCCATCTGGGGAAGGAATGAAAATGAAGAAGCGTGAAGGCTCCAGCCAAAAGCAACAACAGCAAACTACTGCTGAGACCAAGCAAGTCTAACCATGGTGACTCCAGTCATGAAACACAATGTGAAAATCAAAGAGGACTTTTGAAAGGGAAAACATACTTTTAAAAAAGTGGTTATATGAGTATAAGAAGCCCAAATCCTATCCACAATAAAACTTGGTTCAGTTTATACATGGCTGGGAATAGTGAGTGGACATCTAGTGAGTAGGCATTGACTAATATTGTTTAATTTCTGATAGTAATCTTAGAGTTCTTTAAAGTTCAAAAAGCTATGAAGACACTGGAAGGTGAAGCTCTGATGCATAATACAACCCTTTGAAAACATTATGCAGAGTAAAAGAAACCAGACACAAAGAACAAATATTGTATGATCTGACTTAGATGAAATGTCTAGAATAGACAAATTCACAGGGACCAAAGCTGGGGAGAGGGGAAATTACAAGTTTATTAGTTAAAGGGTAATTCGTTTCTGAATGCAGTGATGAAAAACTTTTGGAAATATATGATGATGATGGTTACATAACATGATGGATATAATTAGTGTCACTGAATTGTACATTTAAAAATAATTAAGACGGCAAATTTTATGTCATAGAAATTTACCATAATGCAATTTCTAATTTTAAGAAAAACTGAAAGATAGAATAACAGAAAAATAGGATGTAGATCTTCTAAGTCAATGGAGAAGAGGAAAAAGTAGAAAGCATTGTCTAGATAGCAAAAGACAAGGAAAAGGGAAAAAAAAAAACAACTTTAAATACCGAATGAAGTAAATCTTAGTCAAGACTCAAAGGAGACAATGTAGGCCAAGGAAGCAGAGCAGGCTGGAGCAGACTAAGTTGGCCAGTTCCACAGTTGGAAGCCAAGTCTGACACAGACAGGGAGTCTAGGGCAATGCTGGAGGAGGCAGGAGGCCATGGGCCCTTGTAAAGATGCCAGCTATATTCCAAGAGCACTGGAATCCTCCAGAGGACTTTTGAAAAGGGAGAGGTTGATTGCATCTGGGAAGGAGCCAGCTTCACCATTCTAGGAGATCTCCTAGGAGATCTTCCCTCGCCTCTTCCTACTTCCTTGTGGTCTCTTGGTTACAGAATAGAACTGCTCCAGAGAGCTTCTGAGACTGTAAATATTAATGGGAGTTGTTATTGTTAAGTGCCGTCAAGTTGGTTCCGACTTATAGTGACCTTGTTAGTGTTTCTAAGAAGCAGCTACTGGGTTTGAACCACCAATCTTGAGGTTAGCAGTCCAGTGCTTATCCTACAGTGCTACATCAGGACTCCATGTGAAAGTAGATAACCTCATCTTTCTCCCTCAGAATAACTGATTGGTTTGAACCATTGACCTTGAGGTCGGCAGCTCAACACTTAACCCACTCTGCTACCAGGGTTCCTTGATTGGCTCAAAGAGATCCCTGTTTTATTGACAACTCATTGTGAAAACCAGAGTTACAGAATTTCATAAGCCAAGCAACATAGCATCCACCACTGTTAGGTCTCTTAGACCAAAGCAGGGGGCAGAGATTTATAGTAATAACAAAATGAATAGAATTGGTTTCTGAATGGACATGACAATTTACAATTGAAAGCAAATAGACATTCTTTGTAAGTACCAAAATTGCTCCCTTTCCTACCTTCCCAGTCTGACTCACCTGGATCATTTTCAACCTGGTATCTCATCCTGAGGGCTTCCTGCACCCTTATGCTCCCACAACATCTGCCCAGCAAAGCTTTGCCCTAACATTACCTGGTTCTGCTTTCTCTACACCAAGAACCAAGAGGCCAAGGGGTGTATATGTGAGGGGAAGTACCTCTGCTTGGCTTTGGCCTGTGATTGCCAAGTCTTCCTCTGACCTTGTCCTCCTCACATTCCTTTTCCAACATTCAGAGGTTTTACTGTCTTCTAATACCCTCCCTCTAGAACCATACCTCTCACTGTCAGTGGACAGTATTGGCTCTTATGGCACTGGGAGAGTGGGCATTGTGAGACATAGTATTTGAATTACCAAACCCAAAACTAATAGAGTCATTGGTAGTATGGTCCCTCAATTGTTTTTCTGCAATCTCCTCCTTGCCAGATCAATCTCATCACCACACACTCACTTTCATTCAAGAGTATTACTACATCTTTTGTCCCTTTGTTGTTGTTGTTGTTAAGTGCCATCGAGTTGGGTCCGACCCATAGCGACCCTGTACAGGGTTTCCGAGGGTGTAAATCTTTACGGGAGTAGATAGCCTCATCTTTCTCCCGCGGAGCGACTGGTAGTTTCGAACCGCTGACCTTAAGGTTCGCAGCCCAATTCGTAACCACTACGTTACCTCTGCTATATTATCAGCCACCTCTTCTCCAGGGATCTTTTCTCTCAGCCCATCAGCAATTCTCTCCACTTCTAAAGAAGATTCTGCTTTCCTATCCACTTACCTCCAAATATACTCCTCCCCTTCACATTGACACTTCTCATCAGGCTGGTCTACATTATTCTCCTGACCTACATATCCTCTCCTGCACACCCAACACCCTGGGCTCCCCACACCTCCTTACATCCCTCATGGACCTCCACACCTTCCTCCACAGGCCTCTTTTGGAGCTCTCCTGGTTTCCATGGTACAAGGGGTTCCCTGGTTGCCTCATACTTCCTTTTCCATGTGCATTCCCTTTAAAATGTCACTAACATTTGCAAAAGTACAACAAACATTAGATATAAAGACAATTTCAGTAATTCCCCAAGGCTCAGAGCACCAAGATCATCCCCAACTCTACAATGCAGCATCTGGTCTGAAGGGCAACTCTTAGGACTTTTCATGGAGACTACACTCTTCCTGGCACTCCACAGTTTAGGAGCTTTGGAAGAGCCTGGGACACTGACTGGGAGTTAATGGGAGGAAGGGTGCAGTCTAGTTCTACAGTTGTGAGATACAATCTAGAGATGCCCAGAAAAGTTTGAGGTGGTAGAGGAAACAGACTTTTGCAGGAAACTGAGATCTATACAAGTTAGGAGTAAAGTGTCATTAATATGGTAGATTTAGGATACAAATGCAAATTAGACCTTAGTTAACCCCACAGTTGCTAAGATCTAAGAATCTCTGGGCTAAAGTAGAAATTAGTACCAAAGGTTGTTGTTGTTGTTGTTCCTGATGTTGTTAGGTGCCTTGGATTTGGTTCTGACTCATAGCCACCCTATGTACAACAGAATGAAACACTGCCCAGTCCTACACCATCCTCATAATTGTGGTTACGCCTGAGTCCATTTTTGATGCCTTGGTGCCAATCCATCTTGTTGGAGTCTTCCTCTTTTCTGCTGACCTTCCGCTTTAACAAGCATAATGTCATTCTCCAGGGACTAGTCCCTCCTGATAATATGTCCAAAGTATAAGAGACAAAGTCTCACCAACCTGACTTCTAAGGAGCATTCTGGCTGTACGTCTTTTAACACAGATTTGTTCATTCTTTTGGCAGTCAATGCTTTTCTTCAACACCATAACTCAAATGCATCAATTCTTCTATGGTCTTTCTTATTCATTGTCCACCTTTCACATGCATATAAGGCTATTGAAAATACCATGGCTTGGATTGGACACATCACAGTCTGCAAACTGACATCTAATCTCTTGAACACAGTAAAGAGGTCTTGCACAGCAGATTTGCCTAATGCAGTAAGTCATTTGATTTCTTGACTGATGCTTCCATGAATATTGATTGTGGATGAAAGCAAAATAAAGTCTTAGACAACTTCAATCTTTTCTCCACATATTATGATGTTATTTATTGGTCCAGTTGTGAAGATTTTTGTTTTCATCTTGAGGTGCAATACAAACTGAAGGTTGTAGTCTTTGATCTTTATCAATAAGCATTTTAAGCCTTACTCACTTCCAGAAAGCAAGGTTGCATCATCTACATAATGCATATTGTTAATGAATCTTTCTCCAATCCTGATGCCATGATCTTCTTCATATAATCCTGTTTCTCAGATTATTTGCTCAGCATATAGATTGAATAAATATGGTGAAAGAATACAACCATGACACACACCTTTCCTGATTTAAAACCATTTAGTATCCCATTGGAGTTCTGGTGTGGCGCTGTGGGTTAATGTGCCAGACTGTAAAACCATTTGAACTGCAAGGTGGTGGTTCAAGCTCACCAGCTGCTCCTTGGAAACCCTATGCAGGGTCACTATGGGTTGGAACTGACTCAATGGCACTTCACAACAACAGCAGTATCCCATTGTTCTGTTCTAACAACTGCCTCTCAGTCCATGTGCAGATTCTTCATGAGAAAAATTAAGTGAAATACCTATTCTTTGCAATGTTGTCCATAGATTTTCATGATCCATACAAACAAAATCCTTTGCATAGGCAATAATGCACAAAGTAAGCATCTTTCTGGCATTCTCTGCTTTCAGACAAGAGCTATCTGATGTCAGCAATGATATTCCTAGTTCCACATCCTCTTTTGAATCCAGCTTGAGTTTCTGGAAGTTCCCTGGCAATGTACTGTTGAAGCTGTTTTTTAATTACCTTTATCAAAATTTTACTTGCATTTGATATTGATGATATTGTTCAATGATTTCCACATTCCATTGGCTCACCTCTCTTTGGAATGGACACAAAAATAGATCTATTCCAATCAATTGGTCAGTTTTCTTTTTTACAGTTTAGAACTGCCTTCTAAATTTCTTAGCATAGATGAGTGAGTGTCTCCCACGCTGCATCAGTTTGTTGAAAGATTTCAATTTGTATTTCATCAGTTCCTGGAGGCTTATTTTTTGCCAATGCTTTCTATGTAGCTTGGACTTCTTTGCTCAACCATTGGTTCTTGATCATATGCTTCCTCTTGAAATGGTTAAACACTGGCCATTTGTTTTTGATATAGTGACTTTGTGCCTACCTTCCATCTGTTTTTGACCCTTTCTGTATCATTCAATATATTGCTCATGGAATCCTTCAATATTTCAAGTTGAGGCTTGAATTTTTTTCTTCAGTCCTTTCAGTTTGAGAAATGCTGAGTGTGTTCTTCCCTTTGGGTTTTCTAACTCCAGGTCTTTCACATTTCATTGTAATATTTGATTTTGTCTTCTCAATCTGCCCTTTTCTGTTGAGCACTTTTATATTCCCATTTCTTCCATTCACTTTAGTGTCGCTGCACTGGAAAGGAAGTTTCAGAGTCTCTGCTAACACCCATTTTAGACTTTTCTTTTTTTCCTGTCTTTATATTGACCTTTACTTTTTTTCTGTATGATCTTCCCACTGACTGGTCTTTAGTTATTAGTGTCTAATGCATTAAAACTTCTTGAACTGGTCTCTAAATTCAGCTTGGGTATGTTCAAGGTCCTAATTGACTCGTGAACTTCTTTTCATTTTCTTCAGCTTCAGCCTAAACTTGCATATAAACAATTGATGGTCTGTTCCGCAGTTGGGCCCTGGCCTTGTTTTGGCTGATGATACGGAGCTTTTCCACGGTCTCTTTGCACACATGTAGTCAATTTGATTTCTGTGTATTCCATCTGGAGACGTCTGTGTGTATAATCACCTTTTATGTTTTTAAAAAAAGATTTTTGTAATGAAGAAGTCATTGGTCTTGCAAAATTCTATCATGCATCGTTTCTATCACTGAGGCCATATTTTCCAACTACTGGCCCTTCCTCTTTGTTTCCAAACTTTGCATTCCAATCACCAGTTATTATCAAAACATCTTGATGTCATGTTTGATCAATTTCATACTGAAGAATTTGGCAGAATTCTTCAATTTCATCATCACTGGCTTTAGTGGCTGACACAAAATTTTGAATAATAGTGGTATTAACTGGTCCTCCTTGTGATGGTGGCTGTGGTTATGTGCCATGATATTATCCAATCTCAGACAGCATTGTACTTCAAGATAGACCTTGAAATGCTCTTTATGATGATGAATGTGATGCCATTCCTCTTCAACTAGTCATTCATGACATAGTAAACCATAAGATTGTCAGATGCAAAATGGCCATTTAAATTCACTAATGCCTAGGATATAGGTCTTTATGAGCTCCATTTAATCTTTGACAACCTCCAATTTTCCTAGATTCATACTTCATACATTTCATGTTACAATTATTAATGGATGTTTGAAGTTGTTTCTCCTTATTTTGAGTTGTGTTCAATCAGTAAATTAATGTCCCAAAAGCTTTACTCCATTTACATCATCAAAATCAACTCTTCTTTGAGGAGGAAGCTCTTCCCCAATAGTATTTTGAGTGCCTTCCAACTTGACAGGTTCACCTTCCATCACTCTATCTAACAGTATTCTGGTGCTAGTCACAATGTTTTCATCATCCAGTACTCTATCTGACAATGTTCTGCTTCTTTCTTAAGGTTTTCAGTCTAACCATTCATAAGTAGTCTGCTTCTCCTTCTTCCTAGTCTGTCTTAGTCTGGAAGCATCGCTGAAACCTGTCCACCATGGGTGACCTTACAGGTATTTAAAATACTGGTGACATAGCTTCCATCATCACAGTAACACACAAGCCATAGACTATGACAAACTGACAGACAGACCAAAGGTTAATAACCTAAAATCCAACTAACTGAGATTTTTTTAAACTTGCCCTCAAATAACTCTTAATGTTGAAATCCAAATCACAAATACTTAAGTTTTTTTTAATTATTACAGTGAAAATTCAGCATAGCAAAACTTTTGGATGAGACCAAAGCTAATCAGAAGCAAATTCACAACCTTAAATGCTTGATCTCCTTTAATCTTATTTTCAGTTTTGTTTCTGCCTTTTTAAGTTCAAATGAAGGGAACATTCAACTCAAAAACACAGAAACAAAACTGAAATGAGCTTAAAGGAGATAAAGTAATAAAAAACAGCATGTAAGATATTATCCCATTTATGAAAAATTATGTGTGGCACTACAGGTTAAAGTGCTGGACTGCACAGTTGGCTTGAACCACAAGGTTAGCAGTTCAAGCTCACCGTCCACTCTTTGTAGGAGGTTGCTATGAGTCAGAACCAACTCGAGGGCACTTAACAACAAGAAGAACAATATATATATACCCAGTTACTTCAAAAAGTTCATGGAAAAATTCCATTATGTTTCAGTTCCATTCTTTCATGAACTTTTTGAAGTCCCTCATTTATATATAACAGGGGAAAGTTATGGCTGTATTTGTTTCTTAATGCTGTTGTAACAAATTACTATAAATGAAGTGACATACAACAAAACAAATATTATGTGGAGGTCAGAGTTCAAAAAGGTCTCACTGAATTAAAGTCAAGACATTGCCTGGACTTCCTTCCTTCTGGAGGCTCAAGAAGAAAATTAATTTCCTTGTCTTTTCTAGCTACTAGAGGCTGCCTGTATTCCTTGGCTTGTGGTCACTTCAAATGTAACATCTCCATATCTGTCTGGACTGCCTCTCTCTTCCACATACACTGGGCCTATCTGACTAATCAGCCAATGAAATCCCTATGGATCACAACTGTTCGTTTCACAACCAGTAATACGGATGACACAGGATCTGGCAGCTTTTTGTTTCATTGCATCTAGGTTCACCATGAGTAAGAGACCAACAAAACAGATGCTAACAACAACATCAGTAATCTGAATAATCCATGATAATCTCACTAGATTATCCTCAGAGGATAATCATAAAGTCATTTTATTAGCAGTCTTAATTCCATCTGTATCCTTAGTTTTCATATGTCATGTAATATAACATATTCACAGGTTCTGAGGATTAGGATACAGACTCTTTGGTGGGGCTGTTAATCTACCTACCACAGTGGTTCTTTCAAAACGGTAGGATTTCATGGTTTTTGTTTTCTTCTGGTGGGTTAAAGAATTCAACTTTATCTACAGAATTTGGTCTTTATACTTGGTTTCTGAGAGATAATGTATCCCAGCGATCAAAGTGTCTTTGATGAGGTTTTCAGATCAAACCTAAAGTTTTATTCTAATGAGCTGCCTCTTGGGTTGGGACTAGTCAGGACTAGTCAGACCAGAAAGATATTCACGGATATCATTCCAATCTCATGGAAAGGGACTCACTGAATCAATGATGCCTACATAATGAGGCTCCAAAAAAGACTCTGAGCACAGAAACTCCAATGACTTCTGCTTACCAAAAGATACCTGTTCTCAAAAGGATGACGTGTCAATTTGGGGACATAGAAGTTCAGTGCTAAGTACCCTCCCAGACCTCATGATATGCATCAGTCTGGTGCTGATTTGCACCCTTTATAATAAAACTGAAATCAAAAGTTGAGCACTTTCCTGAGTTCCATAAATCATTCTAGTGAATTATCATACCTAAAGAGATAGTAAAGCCAGTAGGGTCAGAAGTGAGACTATCATGGGAATGGCTTTCAGTTGGAGTTTGAGGTGCTGGACAGATGTGGCAGTCTGGAGGACTATGCCCTTTAACTAGTGAGGCAGTGGATAGGGTCAGAGGAAAAAGGGTTGATTGTAGCTGGTCTCAGAACACAAGTAGAATAGAGGTGGAAAAAAATTAAGTATTGGTTAGGTTGAATTTATCTTTACAGCTTGGTACCAGAGAAGTGGGATTTGATTTCCTCCACACATATTTTTCTACAATTTTTGATTGTTTATTCCTTTATTTACAATGAGCATACATTTTATAGTCAAGAAAAAATCATTTTAAATGCAAATCGAAAGAAAAAAAAAAAAAATCCCGCTGGCATAAAGTGGATCCTGACTCAGATCGAATGAGTTGAACTGCTCCATAGGGTTTCCAAGTCTGTATATCTTGAGAATAGACTGCCTCATACTTTTCTCATGGAGCAGCTCTCTGGTTTTGAAGCTAACTTTTCAGTTAGCAGCCCAACACTTAAGCCACTTTACCACCAGAGTGAATATAACAGAAAACAGGCAAAAACAAATCATAATATCCAGTTACCAGTACATAGTAATACTGTCTTTAAAATGGCACTCTTAGTCATCGGTTTCGGGATTTTTGTTTTTGTCTTCTTTCCAGTGAAGACAATCTGTCTGAGGACAAGACAGAGCCTTTCATTCCTGTATCCCTAATACTGAGTTCAGAGGCTTTAGCACAGCAGGCAATAGTAAATGTTTCCCAAGTGTAGTCTCCAACCAAGGGTAAATCCCTTTAGAAAGAGAACCAGGTTCTGGAGGGATAATGTGCACACTCAGAAATGCTCTTTAAATCCAAGATCCAAATAAGCACAGTGATCAGATTTTAAAGTCTTCATACACAAAACTTCATTCAGAAGTGGTCTGGGAAGTGCAAGCCAGCAGACTGATAAAACACAACTGCTCTGGCACTGGAGGAAATTCTTCATCTGTACAGAGTCAGGCCAGAGGCAGGGGGTGTTCCTCACAGGAGAAACACAGGCTCTGAACACAGACTTTCCTGCTCTCCATGCTCCCAAGACAGCAGCTGTCTCCACTCCATCCCACCAGCCCAAACCTCCTGGCCTCAGCAAAGACCCAACTCCCCACTTTTTTCCAAGAAGGACAAGCTGGTCCTTACTGTGACACTTGGCTGAGACTCTGGCCCTGACTCCCAAGGAGAAACAAGAAACATCAGAAAGTGGAAGGAACTCTTCAAAGGACCAGTCTGGCTGAGCTACCTCTGAATCCCCAAAAGGAGCAAACAGGCCCAGCTGAGACCAGTTTAAGTCTTTTAGACTCAAATCCTTGCTCTGTCATTTCCAGGCTCTTGTACTTCTTATCCTCAGTCTTTTCACCTACAAAGCAGGTACACTATTACCTGCTTTACAGAGTTGTCAGCGAATGAAAACAAGATGTCTGTAAAGCTAGTGAACTCCATATCATTATTCCTATTTTACAGATTGGGAAAACTGAAGCTCAGAGAGGTTATATAACTCATTCAGGATCAAACAGTTAATCATCAGCCAACTCAGGTCTGTTGACTGTGAATGTAGAATCCCCAGAGGGCTACCCTCAGGCTCATAAATGCCATGGGGAAGCACACTGTACACAGACGGCCATCCCCAGAGTAGTGCCAGAATAACTGAAAGAGAAAAATAGATTTAAATATCTCTTCCCATCAGTGCACCGGGTTTGGATATAATGAATTCTGGATCTTATGCAGAACTTGGAACCACGCCACCCTTTGAAAAAGGAATGCCAATTAAAGCAGGAGTTCAGACTCATCTGCCTCTTGGTTCCCAGCAGTATCCTTTCACTCAGTAAAGATTTAGAGAGGAAGATAAAAAAATAAGATCTGGAGTTCTTCAGACCAGGATGGAATCCTAAGAGAGCACATGGCCCAGCTCACTCATCCACACCCTGCCAGCAACACCCTAATGTCCACTAACATGCATTCACAGGACAAACTGAGAGGGCTGGATGAAGAACAATGAGGCTATGGAGAACCTACTTACTAGTGCACAAATGGGCCATAAGCAAATACTCAGGGAAATATGAGCATGACAGTTCCATGGAAACAATTCATTCAATGTTGTGGGATGTCAAGGACTTTCTAGAGGAAATTATATTGGAACTAACATATGAATGAGAAAGAGGCAACATCCAATGACATGAGGAAAGCATATTCATCCAGTGACATGAGGAAGCATATTCCAGGCAGAGGGAACAGCAAATGCAAATCCCCAAAGGCTACAATGATTCTGGAATGTTTAAGGGATGGGGGTGGGGGGTGGGGGGTTGTTGGATGACCAATGTGATTAGAGCTTGGAGAGAGAATGAAGGGCAAGTGATGGGAAATGAAGTTAGAGAGGTAGACAGGAACTAGAGTACATAAAGTCTTGTTAGCTTTGATGAGGAATTGGAATTCTTCTCCTCTCTGCCATGGGAAGCTTCTGGAGGGCTTTAGCAGGGGTTGAAATGGTCTGACTGCCACCTTGATGGCTCTGAGCATGCATGCTGCTAGAATTGCAGGGTCAAGAGAGAAAGGAGGATGTTAGTGAGGAAGAGGCACAAGACCTCCTTCCCCTCCCCCAGGAAAGTCTTCTGAGATTAAAAGTTCATCTCCAGATTATAAATTGCACAACATATCAAAGGTTCCAGGATAGAGGTTCCAGTTCCAGGTAAGATGGAGTGAGCATACTCCCTTTGTCTGTCCACAGCTATGAATATATGAACTGGGTGCATGGAGCAGCTATTTAAGGACTCTGAAAAGGAAATCGTAGCAGGCAGACTAGAGGAAACGATCAGAATTTGAAGTATCACCAAATCACTGGTAAACTGTCTATTTTGGTTTATCCTCCAGCATTCTTTGGTCTAAATACAATGCAATTCAAACCCCAGAAGTAGACACTGGGGTGCAAATAAGGTTCCTAAAGAAGTCCTCGAGTTGTAACTCAGGGAAAAGGAAAAGATCTCCTAATGCTCTGAGAGTTGGGGTGTCCCTTCTTTTTCTTTTTCTTTCCGCCATTCATTCACACTCCAGTCAGTAGCTGTCCACAAGTCCTTAAAACACTGAAACAGGAGAACCTTACTCTCCAATTGAAGGAGCTGTGGTCCTAGGAAGGTGGAATAAACCTCATTGCTTTTTTCCCACTCAGTCCTCTCATATGTATGGCTGTGGGAAGTGTGTTAACAGAGCAAGGTAAATAAAGCTTCAACTTTCTGACCAGAGGACCTAAACAGAGAGTCTCAAGAAACTGACAGCACCAGGGAGATCACAGAGACTAAGGAAACTGGTATATATAGATCTAACCCTAGACAACATAGACTTGGAGAACATACCATACATAGATCTTACCCTAAACAACATATCATAGACTAAGTGTTGTTGTTGTTAAGTGCCATTGAGTCAGTTCCTATTCATAGCGACCCTGTATAGGATTTCCAAGGAGTGGCTGGTGAGTTTGAACCACCGACCTTGGAGTTCAAAGCACCTTGTAGATTAGTGATTACCTTATAGAACCACACCAGGATTCCAAACTAAGTTACAAGCCAAAGGTCTCAGATTGGCCACTGGTGGTGCACACAGAGGACTGGTATAAATAGCACCATGAAAGCTTCTAAAATGAGCCTGCCATTGAAACCACAATCCACAGGCACCAGATTAGAACTTCCAGTGTCAATGCACATTGTCAGTTACCCAATATAACAAAAACATCAATCTTCTCCACAGGATTTAAACAAGACCTAACAACATCAACAAAGTCTCATAGGCATAATATTAAAATCTCAGGAAGAGCCAAAACTACTGACATATGAAGAAAATCTCAATGCACACAGGAAAATATCATCAACAGATACCAACGTCAACGCTGTGATAGTACACATGTTGGAATCATCTGACTAAGGAAAGCAGCTATTATATTTTTTTTAAATGGAGTCCTGATGTGGAACTATAGGATAAGCACTGGACTTCTGTCAGCAAAGTTGATCATTCAAACCCACCCATCATTCCTTGGAAACACTATACAGGGTCGCTATGAGTTGGAACTGACTCTACAGCACTTAATAACATTTTTTTCAGTCATAAAACAAATGTAAATATTCTAAAAACTAATGGAAAGATAGTCTCAAAAAGAAATAGAAGATTTTTTTTTTAAAGAACAAAATGGAGATTCTAGAACTGAAAAACTATAGTAGCTAAAATAAATGACTTAATGAATGCATTCAATAGCAAAAGAAAATGACAGAGGAAAGACTCAGTGAACTTAAAGATAGATCAATAGAAAGTATCCAATCAGAACAATGGAATATGCGATGGCTGTATATGACAAGCACTGGACTGCTAACCACAAGGTCTGCGGTTTGAGTCCACCAACCACTTCATGAGCAAAAGATGAAGTTTTCTGTTCCCAGGAAGATTTAGAGCCTCGGAAACCCTATAAAGTACCAAGAACTGACTTGGCAACACTTATCAGGTCCAAGAATTAGAACAACAGAAAGGAAACAAAAATTTATAAAAATAGGCTTCATGACCTGTGGAAAGGCATAAAAGATCTAATATCCATGTCAATGGTGTTCCAAATGGAAAGGAGGAAGATTATGGTGCTGAAAAAATATTTAAAGAAATAAGGGCTGAAGACTTCTCAAATTCCAAAAGATATAAACTGACAGATTCAAGAAAGCCACTACAACACATATTATAATCAAACTAACAAAAACTATAAGACCTCCCTCAAAACAAAATGAAAAAGTTACAAGCTGCCTGAGAAAAACAGTGCATTACTTATAGGAGAAAAATTTACTCAAATAACTGCAAATCCCTCATCAAACCCACAGTCAAAAAAAAATGGGAAAACAATTTTAATGTGCTGAGAGAAAAGAACTGTCAAACCAGAATTCTATTTCCAGCAAAAATATCCTTCAAGAATAGAGAAGAAATAAAAATATTCTCAGTTGAAAAAAACTTAGAGAATTTGTTGCCTACAAGCCTACCCTAAATTAATTGTTAAAGGAAGCTCTTCAAACCAAAGGGAAATGAGACTAAAAGGAAACTTTCAACATCAGGGAAAAAGGAAAAGCAACAGATAATTATTTGGGAAAACTGAATAGAATATTATTCTCCTCTTGAGGTAAATGCATAGTAATCAAAGTTTATTAGTTGCCCAGGGTGGATGGGATTGAGGAGAGGGAGATGTTGTTTAAGGATGATCTTTACCAGGTTGAACTGAGTTTCTGTTTAAGGGTGATGAAAATTTTTTGAAAGTGGTGATGGTTGCACAGCAGTGAATGTAATTACTGTCACTGAATTATACATGCAAAAATGGTTAAAATGACAAATGTTTTGTTATATATATTTTGGCACAAAATAAAAAAGTCATAGACACAAAAATTCTCAGCAAAAAAAATTGGCAAATCTACTCCCACAATGTATAAGAAGAATAATACATCATAACCAAGTCGAATTTATCCAAAGAATGTAGACTGGTATAACAATCAAAAATCAATGCAATCTACCATATTAATAGTCTAAAAAAGAATAAGAAAAAAACCATGAGCATATCAATTAACACAGAAAAAACATTTAACAAAATTCAACATCAAATCATAAGTAAAAAAAAAAAAAAGGAAGGAAGGAAGAAAAGAAAAGAAACTTTAAACTCTCATATAACTTTTATATCAAGGAAATTCTTCAACCTGATAAAGATCATCTAAAAAAAAGCCTAAAGCTAGCATACTTCTCAACTGTGAATGATTAAATGTTTCTCCCTAAGATTGGTAACAAGGCAAGTATATCTATCCTAGGTATTTCTATTCAACATTATATGGAAATCCTAGACTGTGTAATAAAACAAGAGAAAGAAATTAAAGGTATACAGATTAGATTAAAAAATATATAACTATCCATATCAATAGATACAATTGTGTAGAAAACCCCAAAATTTCTATGAAGAAAAACTTCTATAGTTAATAAATGTGTCTAATAAAGTCATAGGAACAAGGTCAAAACACAGAAATAATCATATCCCTATATTCTAGCAATGAATTCTTGGAAGTTAAAAAAAAAATAAATCATTTGTAAAGCTTAAACAAAAAGGAAATAGTCAAATATCATGGGCTCTGTCTCTTTAGCCCTACTATTCTCTATACCCTTCCAACTTCAGGGACCAAAAGTAAAACTTCTGGCTGCCCCAACACATTCTTGGAATGCCCTGAACCAGTTCCTACTCAATCTGCAGTATCCAAATTGAATGTCCTCTTTCAAAGAAGCAACCATAATGTGACTGCAGAAAAGTCTGGAGAAGTTCAGAAGAGTCAACCCATGATCCAACAAACAAGGAACCCACACATGCTCACTACACTATCTCACATGATTAAAAATACCTGTGTGTTCTGTTCCAGCAGTTAAGCACCATGATATTCACCTTACAGACACCACCACCATACAAGGCACCTGAATGGAGGTGGTGTCTGATTTTAATGGCAAAAAAAACCCTGAAAGTGAACCAAGTACTCAGCATTGGCAATTACAAATGAATAGAATGAAGAAGTTGGAAACAAATCAACAGGTGGACAAATATGGTCTTGGTGATAGAAACAATGCTGAAGACCACATGATAAGATTTTTTTTTTTTCTTCACACGAGAAGATTTTGCAAGACCAACAACTTCTTCATTTCAAATACTTTTTTCAAGGTATTTAAATAGTGACTAAACATATATGAACCAGCCACAGAAATCAAATTGACTACATCTGTGGAAACAAAATTTGGAGAAGCTCAGTAACATTGGCCAAAACAAAGCCAGGGACCAACTGTGGAATAGACCATCAATTGCTTATATGCAAGTTAAGATTGAAGCTGAAGAAAATGGAAACAAGTCCACAAGAGCCAAAATATGACTCTGAATATATCCCACTTAGATTTAGAAACTATCTCAGGAACAGATTTGATACATTGAACACAAATGACTGAAGACCATAGGAGGTGTGGGATAGCATCAGAAACATCAAACACAAAGAAGACAAAAGGTCTTTAAAAAGACAGGAAAGAAAGAGATGACCAAAGTGGATGTCAGAAAGACTTAAACTTGCTATGGAACTTAGAGTAGCTAAAAGTCAATTACAGAAATGATAAAGTTAAAAAAACTGAACAGAAATTTCAAAAGGCAGTTGAAGAAAGCAAAGAATTATACTGAAATGTGCAAAGACCTAGAGTTAGCAAACTAATGGAAAGAACACTCTCGGTATTCCTCAAGCTGAAAGAATTGAAGGGAAAATTCAAGCCACAACTTACAATATTGAAGGATTCTATGAAAGTGTTTCATTCTGCTGTGCATTGGGCTGCTGTAAGTCAGAGCTGACTCGATAGCACTTAATAGCAGCATGGTTTAAGTATTGAACCATGCTGAAAACAGCAAAAGAAGATGGAAGGAATTCACAAAGTAACAAAAAGAATTGGTTGATGGACAACCATTTCAAGAGGCAGCATTTGATCAAGAACCAATGGTATTGAAGAAGAAAGTCCAAGCTGCACTGAAGGTATTGGTCAAAAACAAGGCCCTAGAAATTGATGGAATCACAATTGTAATGTCTAATCAAACTGATGAAGCACTGGAAGCACTCACTATGCCTAAAAATTTGGAAGAACAAGTAGTAGATAGGCATATAAGGGGAACAACTTTTATCCAAGCAGTATATAGATATATAGGTGTGTGATGCATTAGAAACTAAAGACCGAAGACCAGAAGAATTGTGGGATGACATTAAGGACATCATACAGGAAGGAAGCAAAAGGTCATTCAGGAGACAAGAAAGAAGGAAAAGGTCAAAATGAATGTCAGAAGAGACTCTAAAACTTGTTCTCCAGTATACAGATGCTAAAACAATGGAAGAAATGAGGAG
>NW_006408797.1:1580344-1584586 GCF_000296735.1 Chrysochloris asiatica | reverse complement strand
GATAGCCAGATTTTGTCTCTCATACTTCGGACATATTTCAGGAGGGACCAGTCACTGGAGAAGCATATCATGTTTGATAAGGTGGAGGGTTGGAGTAAAAGAGGAAGACCCCCAACAACATGGATTGGCATAGTGGAAGCATCAATGGGCTCAGGCGTAGCAACGATTGTGAGGTTGACACAGGACCAGGCAGTGTTTCATTCTGTTGTTCATAGGGTCACTATGAATTGGTACCAAATCTATGGCACCTAGCAACAACAACAAGGGAAACAATAACACTAGTAAGATAGGCTCACTATGAATGATAGAATGGTCAATCATTCAAAATCAAAGGGGCAACATATACCTAAGGACAATGGTGAGAAGGAATGGGAAGGTGGGTGGCTGAGAAATAGGAGTAACAGAGAGGAAGCCAAATTGCTATTGTTCCTTGGAGAGATTGCAATTATTGAGCTGAAACAAAGTGTATTACTATTGAATGCAAAACTGATTATTTTGTCTGTAAAGCTTCACTCAATTCACAAAAAGAAGTTAAAATAACAATAATAAAAAGCAGCAGCAACAACAACAAAGAAATTTGGAAGCACAGCCACCTGGCCAACAGACTGGAAGAGATCTACATTTTTTGCTCATTCCAAAGAAAAGTGATCCAACGAAATGTGGAAATCATCAAACAATATCACTAATATCACATACAAGCAAATGTTTCTGAAGATGATTCAAAAGCAGTTGCAGCAGTACATCAACAGGGAGCTATCAGAAAAATCAAACCGGATTCAGAAGAGGACATGGAACGTGGGATATCTTGATATCAGGTGGATTTTTGGCTGAAAGCAGGGAATACCATAAAGATGTTTACTACTGTATTGTTGACTACATAAAGGCATTCGACTGTGTGGATAATAAAAACTATGGCTAACATTGCAAAGAATGGGAATTCCAGATTATCATCATGCAAAACCTGCAAGGAGGCAGTCATTGGAACAGAACTAGAAGATACTGCCTGGCTTAAAATCAGAAAAGGTGTGTGTCAGGGTTATAACCTTTTACCATACTTATTCAATCTGTATGCTGTACAAATAATCTGAGAAGCCAAACAATATGAAGAAAAACATCAGTAATGGAGGAAAGCCAATTAACAACCTCTCATACACAGATAATATAACTGATGAAAACAAAGACTACAACCTTCAATATGAATTACAACTCAGTGTAATTGAAGGATAAATAGACAACATCATGATAAATGGAGTAAATACTGAAGTTGTCAAGAACTCCATTTTACTAGGATCCACAATCAATGCTCATGGAAGCAGCAGTCAAGAAAGCACATGACATATTACATTGGGAAAATCTGCTACAAAAGACTTCTTTAAGGGTTGGAAATGTAAAGGTAGATGTTTTGTAGCAAAAGGAGGGGAGTGGCTGACTTTGCAGTCCAGGAGCAGAGGTCCCTGGGACCATCAAGGGAGAAGAGCAGAAAGCGGGACCCTACCCAGAGAAACAGTGATGACAGTGATGGAGGCATAAATGATGACATAGAGAAATGGAGCGGCTGGGGACTCTAGACCCAGAGAGGGAGAGGGTCTGTGTGCTGATGACCAAGGGGCAGGCTTGCAGGGTATACCATTTGGTTGTTTGATGATGCATGGAGGGTATTGTAATCATGGCACTGAAATGATGTATGATAGGATGAACGTAAAGCTAATGTTGTCCCATGTAAACTACCACATAATTCACAATAAAACATTTTTTAAAGACCTCTTTAAAGTGCTCAAGAGAAAAGATATCAGTTTGAGAACTAAGGTGGGCCTGACAAAAGCCATGGTATTTTCAATCCCCTCATAGGCATGTGAAAGCTGGGCAATGAATAAGGAAAACTGGAAAATAGTTGATGCATTTGAATTATGGAGTTAGTGAAGAATATTGAAATACCACGGACTGCCAGAACAAACAACTCTGTCTTATAAGTACAGCCAGAATTCTCCTTAGAAGCAAGGAGAGTGAGACATCAAATCACGTACTTTGGATATGTTATCAAAAAGGACAAGTCCTTGAAGAAGGACATCATGCTTGGCAAAGAAAAGAGTCAGCAAATAAGAGGAAGACCCTCAATGAGATGGACTGACACAGTGGCTGCAACAATGGACTCAAACATAAGAACAATTGTGAAGATGGTGCAGGACCAGGCAGTGTTTTGCTCTGTTGTACATAGGGGCATTATGAATCATAAGAGACTTGATGGTACCTAACACCAACAACACAGCCACATGGGCCCTGACAAATATTCTATGAGAAGCATATGCTGTCCACGTGTAGTAAGTGCTGCTAGTAAGTCGATTCCAACTCATAACAACACTATACGACAGAGTAAAACTGTTCCATAGAGTTTCTAGGGCTGTAAATCTCTACAGGAGCAGACAGTATCATCTTTCTCCAGCAATGGTTGCTGTGCTAGAACCCAATACTGCAGCCACTGTGCCAATCCATCTAATTGGGAGACTTCCTGACCCTCCACTTTACAAAGCATGATGTCCTTCTCCAGGGTCTGGTCCCTCCTGATAATATGTCCGAAGTATGAGAGACAAAGTCTGGCCATCCGGATGTCTAAGAGCATTCTCGCTGTACTTCATACAACACATGTGTTTGTTATTCTGGCAGTCTGTGGTACTGTAAATATTCTTCTTCAACACCACAGTTCAAGTACATCAATTCTTCTATGGTCATTACTTTTCCTTCTACAACTTTCACATGCATATGAGGCTATTGAAAATACGATGGCTTGGCTCAGGTATACCTTAGTCCTCAACTGTGACCTTTGCTCTCCAACACTTTAAAGAGGTCCTAATGCTAAAGCAAATGGAAGAAATGAGGAGGTCCAAGAGCTGAACAGAAAATTTCAAAGGTCAGCTCAAGAAAACAAAAGCAAATATTACAACAAAATGTGCAAAGATCTGGAGTCAGAAACCCAAAAAGGAAGAGCACGCTCAGCATTTCTCAAGGTGGCGGAACTGAAGAAAAAATTCAAGCCTTGACTTTCGTTATTGAAGGATTCTCTGGGCAAATTATTGAATGATGCAGAAAGCATCAAGAGAAGATGGAAGGAATACACAGAGTCACTGTACCAAAAGGAAATTGTTGATGTTCAACCATTTCAAGAGGTAGCATATGATCAAGAGCCAATGAGACTGAAGGAAGAAGTCCAAGGTGCATTGAAGGAACTGACAAAGAACAAGGCTCCAGGAATCAAAGGAATAAAAATTGAAATATTTCAAGAAAGTGAGGCAGCACTGGAGGCACTCACTCATCTATGGCAAAAAATCTGGAAGACAACTATCAGTCCAATTGATTGGAAGAGATCCGTATTTGTGCCCGTTCCAAAGAGAGGTGACCCAATGGAATGCGGAAATCATCGGACAATATCTTTGATATCCCATGCAATTAAAGTTTTACTAAAGGTAATACAGAAATGGCTGCAAGCATACATTGACAGAGAACTTCCAGAGGTTCAAGACGAATTCAGAAGAGGACGTGGAATGAGGGATGTCATTGCTGATGTCCAATGGATCTTGGTTGAAAGCAGAGAATACCAAAAAAATGTTTACCTGTACTTTATTGGCAATGCAAAGACTTTCGATTGTGCGGATCATGACAAGCTATGGGCAACATTGTGAAGTATGAGTATTCTGGAACACTTAATCTTGCTCATGAGGAATCTGTACATTGACCAAGAGACAGTTGTTCAAACAGAACATGGGAACCTGAATGGTTTAAAATGAAGAAAGGTGTGTGACACGGTTGTATACTTTCACGATACTTATTCAACCTGTGTGCTGAGCAAATAATCCGAGAAGCTGGGTTCTATGACGAAAAACGTGGCATCAGTATTGGAGGAGGATTCATTAACAACCTGCAATATGCAGATGACGCAACCTTGTTTGCTGTAAGTGAAGAGGACTTAAAGTATTTACTAATGAAGATCATAGGGTTGCTGTGAATCGGTACCGACTCAATAGCACCTAAAAACAACAACAGCAATGAAGATCAAAGACCACAGCCTTAGGTATGGATTGCATCTCAATATAAAGAAAGCAAAAATACTCACCACTGGAGCAATAAACATTTTTATCAAGGGAGAAAAGATTGAAGTTGTCAAGGGCTTCCATCTTCTTGGATAAACTATCAACACTCACGGAAGCAGCAGTCAAGAAAATCAGACGACGTATTGTATTAGGCAAATCT
>NW_006408797.1:1548279-1564177 GCF_000296735.1 Chrysochloris asiatica | reverse complement strand
AATCAAGTATCAATGCTATCTGCTCTGTACACAGGGTAGATAGGGACGGGTAACTTAGACATTGGCTACCTAAAATGAGGGGGCAATAAAGGCACAAAGTGACTGGTTTACAAGGTTTCAAGAGGGAGTTTAGTTTAAGAGTGTTGGGGGAAAGAAAGAGTCCCTCCTGAATAGCTATCATCTTGTCTAGGTGGGTCTGGTGAAAGGAGTTGGGGATAAGATTCGTAAGATTCAATAGTGAATAACTGTTATCATGACTAATCACAACTGTCACACTTGTAATGGTAGAAGTTTTGTAACAAAAAAAGAGGAGTGGTTAATCTTACAGTCCAGGAATGGAGGACCCTAGGACCATCAATAGAGAAGCACACAAGCAGAATGTGGGACCTTATCCAGAGAAACAGCAGCCCCAGAGATGGAGGCAGAGATGGGAGCATAGAGAGGGGGAGCAGCTGAGGACTCTAGATTGCTGAGAAAAGAGGGACTAAGAACTGGTGGCCAGGAGCAGACTTGCAGAATGTGCCCTTTGGAGATGTAAATTATTATATATGCCTGAGTGGGTTTTTTGTTTGTGTGTTTTTTAAAAAAGCTAAAGTGGATAGAGAGAAATAATGTTAACTGATGGTATGTGGAGGGGATTATAATCAATGTAATGAAACAAGTTATATGAATTGTTGAATGTAAAACTGATGATGTGCCCTGTAAACTTTCACTCAATCCACAATAAAAAACTAAAATTAGAAAAAAAAAAAAAAAAAAGGAAGAAGAAAGCAGAGGTAAAAAAGAGTACTCTGCTACAATTTGATGAAATCGACCTATACTGATATATGTAGTAGCTCAAAAGAGGGAGCAAATCTTTACAGTGAGGATCATTCCCACCCCCTCGATAAGCAGTGTTGACAGAGATGGGCAACTTAGACATTGGCTACTCAAAAGGAGTGGGGCTACAAAGGCAAGAAGTGACTGGCTTACAAGCTTTCAAGAGGGAGCCTAGTTCCAGAGGGTGTGGGGGAAAGTAGAATCTCCATCCAGTGGGTTCCAATCTGACTGGATGGGGCTGATGAAAGAAATGGGGATAAGACTCTTGTGGTACAATAGTGAATAACTGCTATCAGGACTGACTGTGAGGGTTGGATATGTAAAGGTAGATGTCTTATAACAAAAGGAGGGGAGTGCTTGATTGTGCAGTCCAGGAACGGAGGTCCCTGGGGCCATCAAGGGAGAGGAGCAGAGTGAGGGACCCTACCCAGAGAAGCAGTGATGCCAGAGATGATGACATGGAGAGGTGGAGAAGCCGGGGACTCTGGACTCAGAAAGGGAGAAGGGCTGTGTGCTGGCAGCCAGGGGACAGGCTTGCAGGTGTACCATTGGGTTGTTTGATGATGCATGGAGGGGATTGTAATCATTGCAATGAAATGAAATACAATAGAATGAACATAAAGCTAATGTTCTCCCATGTAAACTATCACATAATTCACAATAAAACTTTAGGGAAAAAAAAATATTACATACAAAAAGGCAGTGCAAGAAGACAAAGTCAAGTACTCTAATGAAATGTGCAAAACCTGGAGTTAGAAAACCAAAAGGCAAGAGCATGCTCCACATTTCCCAAGCTGAAAGAACTGAGGAAAAAATTCAAACCTTGACTTGAAATATTGAAGGATTCTTGGGAAAAATATTGAATGATGCAGAAAGCATCAAAAGAAGATGCAAGGTATACAGAGTCACTGTATTAAAATGTTCAGTCATTTCAAGAGGTAGCATTTAATCAAGAGCCAATGGTAATGAAGGAAGAAGTCCAAGCTGCACTGAAGACATTGCTGAAAAACAAATGTTAAGAAAAAAATAGCCTCACTTTTTGACATTTTAGTTTAAATAAAGGTTTATATGAATTTGCTGCAATACTTTTGACTCATCCTCGTATTTTATAGCAGGTTTTTATAGATCTCTGGAGTCCTGGTATGGTGCTGTAGTATAATGCACTGGACCGAAAGGCTGATTTGAACTGCAAAGTTAGCTGTTCAAACCCACCAGTCACTCCTTGTAAACGCTATACAAGGTCACTATGAGTCAGAACCAACTCAATGGCACTTAACAACAACTTAGCAACAGCTAATCCCTAGGTTGGTGGTTCAAATCCACCACAGTCTTCGGAAACCATATACAGGACTGCTGTGCATTGGAACTTATTCGACAGCACTTAACAACATGATCGCTAGAAACATTTTACATTTATAGGTAACAATGACTTATACTATATTAAAGATATCCCAGGAGTCCTAGTGTGGCGCTGTAGGATAAGCACTGGACCACAAGGTTGGTTCGAACTCACCAGCCAATCCTCGGAAAGCCTATGCAGGTTTGCTATGAGTCAGCACCAACTCGACAGTAAGAGCAACAATAACAACACCTAGGGTGTCAATGTTTATGTGTTTCATTTCATTTTTGGTAACTTCCAATTTTCCTATATTCATATTTTGGGCATTTATTTTCCAATTATAAATGGGTTTTTGCATCTGTTTCTCCTCATTTTGAGTTGTGCCCCATCAGCAAATGAAGTTATCAAAAGTTTTACTCCGTTCACATCATCATGTTCAAGTCTACTTTGAGAAGTCAGCTCTTTTCTTGTCTTAGTTTGAGTGTATTCCAACTGAGGGGCTCATTTTCCAGCACTGTATCTGATAATATTGATCTATACCCATCTGAAGTCAGTATTTCCTCATCTTCCTGACAGCAGATTTTATAAGAGAACAGATTCAAATGGCTTAGCTGATCAAAATACTATGAAATATTATGAGAGCATATGAAGTAATTGAAATTAGAAATGTTTCTAAAAAAAAAAATAAATAACCTGCTGTGAAATCTCCAAGGCCAACCCTGGTGTCCAGTGTCTACAGGACATGGTCTGAAAAGAAATCCCCTTTGATGGCTTCCTAGGAGAAGAAAGGCCAGGATCCCCAATCCTCACCTCCACCTGAGATCAAAGACATGTACATGCAGAAGCAGAACAGAACGTGGCCGAGGAGGGCTCCCTACTGGCTGCCCAAGTCCACACCACCAGGGGACAGTTGGATTTATTTGAGACAGAGCCTAGACTGGGGCTCAGAGGACACACATGTGCCTACCGGGCTGTACAGCAGCAGTGAGTCAGAGCGAAATGAACCTGTGTGACCTCATTATCCATCTTCCACATGACTTCCAAGAGAATCATGACATGTGACACAAGCTCTTATCACTCACATGCCTAAGCCCTCCAGCAGCTTCCCACTGTGTGGTCTGACCCTTGCCAGCCAGAAACCTTCTTTCTGTCCTTGTCACACTTCAACTTGGCTCCTGCCCCAGAGCCTTTGGACCTGCTGTTCCTACCACCTGGGACAACTTTTGTCCAAAAGTTCAGGCCTCAGCTCAAATATCTCCTCCTTAGAAGGACCTTCACCACCACCTCTACTCTGCTACTCTGTAATCAATGTGTGGTCTCTTTACTGGGTCACTGTCTGCCCTCCAACCACAACACCTCATGAGAGTAGAGTTTTCCTTGATGGATCTAAGGCTTCCAGACCAGTGCCTGACATATCACAGGTGCTGGGTAAATATGGGACAGTTTCTTCTCCTTCTGGAGCCTTCATTTGCCCATCTGCACAATGAAGTCAGGCTTCCTTCTCAAGGTCACTAGGCACATGGTGGGCCAAGTTCACTACCTTCTGGTGTGGGTAGACTCAGTGCATCTGAGAGTAACTGTAAAAGAAACAATGTTGAGGTGGAGGATTGTGGTGCTCTGCTTTCTCTACAGTGAATGAAATACTCAGGTTGCTTGTTTGGAGACAAGGAAGACGGGCACCGGGAGTTGTCTGACATGGGATGTCTGAGCAGCAGAAGTCTCTGAAGGCATATCGGGAGACCCGGGACCATCTGACAAATAACTGCCTTAGGAATTCTGCAGAACTCAGTGGCACCCTGAGACAACACTAGAAATGCCAACTGCAATGGACAAACATGCCAGCTGAAAGGAGCACTGCAAAGCCTCACGGGTAGGCAGAGACACTGGGTGGCTGCTGCTGCTTCTGGAGCTAAAAGGCTGGTGAGCAAGAAGCCATAAGAATGTCCCTGTGATGTGATAACCACCCTTGCAACCCCCATATATAACACAGAGCCTGATATCCCACCACCACCACTCCACCCTAACCCCCACCAAGGTAAATATTTAGGGAAGAATCCTTTTTAATTGCATTTACAAAATGATTTCTCTCCAAATGGTATACGAGTGAATAAACATGGCCCCGCGTAGAGTGCCCAACTCCTGCAGATAGTGGGTCCAAGTGTTCCTACATGAGTATTGGCTTCCTGACAGTTTCCAAACCACAGGCAGTGTTGGACAAGAGGATACTGGTTGCTGTGGACAATGCTCTCTCCCCAGGCCCTGATACTTCTGCTTCTCTTCTCCGTCCCTGTGACACCATTTTCTGGGCTCCCACTGCCTTCAGTCCCAAGCCAGGGACCCACGTGCACAGGGCAAGTCTAGAGCCTGGCACTCACTGAAGACAGCAGAAGCAGCATTCCTGGACTTGAAGTCCCTTTAGTGCTCACTCATTTATCCACCTTTGTAAAGAGGGCAGACCAGGAGTAGGCAAAGCTCAGGGACCCAGGGAAAGGCACTGGGGGAACTGGGAGGGGCAGCCAGGCAAGGCCTTGTATCCTCTCTGCCCCTCTGCCCCAGTGTAACCTCCTCAGCTTCTGGTGTAGGAGACAGGAGACAGTCCAGCTTGGCAGAGAAACATGAATACCAATACATCTGAAGGTTAGGTATTCTGCTTAAGGCTAATAGGTGTCTCTATGCAGGTTGTCACAGGGAAATTCCAGTCAGATAAAAGCAGATCAGTTCCACTGCCTCAGTCCCTGTGATTAGAGACCTAAGGCCACTTGGGAATGGGTTAGGAGCGAGGCCACCTCTCTTCAGGGCCAAAGTAACCCCTGCTGCCAGCAGAGCACAGCTCAGGGGAATCCCCAAAACTGCCACCAGTAAGACACCTGTTTCCCTGGCACAGTGTCCCAGGCCTGACCTTTGGCCCCAGCCACAGCGTTGTCCATGGCTTGCTAGTTGACCTCCCAAACCTAAAGGTTAGACCCTTAAGATGCTGTAGGGAGATGGTCAGATGATTCTGACCCTACCACTTGTCAGCTGAATCATCTCTTTGGGTCTCAGTTTCTCCTCTGAAAAAAGGTACAGAGAGGAGTATGTAAGGGCAGGACATGAGCCTGGTGCTTGCTGTACATGTCACTCTGCAGTACATGGCCCTTCCTTCCCCTCCCTCCTTCCCCACTCCCAGCCTTCAGGCCAGTTTCCTCAGCAGCACACCTGTGACCTGAACATTTGGAGTGGTAAGTGTGCCCACCTGGCTGCCTACATGCTCTGTTCAAGCAGCTCCCTCAGCTGGTACTTTTTTCAGGCCCTTCGAGTCCAGTCGAGGTGCCCCCTCCTTAGACTGATACAAGGGTCTGGGCCTTCCTGTTCCCTGTGCCCAGCTCCACAGAACAAAACCATGGAAACAGGAAGCAAGAACGGGTCTCACTGTCTCTGTGGCTCAGTTCTCCCAGGCTGAGGCAGAGTCTGCAAACCTTGCCAAAGTCCCTGGCACTGTGAGATGCCCCTCTCAGGATTCCTAGGCACAAGACAAGGGAGAAGTCTATAAAATTATACCATGGGCTACCTTAGGCTGTCCATCTGATCCTCAGAGTTGGGATGGGGATGCTTTGGGGAGAGCCACACTACTCAAAGTAGGCAGGATCCCCTGGAAACGTCTTAACCAAATTAGTTGCTGTCAAGTCAACTCCAATTCATGGAACCCCACGTATGTCAGAATATGACTGTGCTCCACAGGGTTTGCAATGGCTGATTTTTCGGAAGTAGATCTCCAGCCCTTTCTTCTAAGGGACCACTGGATGGACTGGGACTTCCAACCTGTTGATTAGCAGATGAGCTCATTAGCTATTTGCACCACTCAGAGACTCCAGAAGCTTGTTAAGGATGCAGACTCCCAGGCCCCACACAGGCCTGCTGAATCAGACCTGCAGGCCCCCAGTGATCAGATACCCATGAGAGTCTGAGAAGCCTGCTCTAGACCTTGGAAGGGCCCCTCGACACTCCAAACACAGTGTGTTTTTTACCCACAGGAGGCATCTGATTTACTCTGGTTCCATTTGCTGCAGAACTTTCATTCACACCTCAGTTTCCCCAGTTGTAGCATGAAAGGAATTACCACTATTTCCCAAAAGTGTTAGGAGGATCCAGGGGGCAGGGGTTAGAGGAAGCCCTGGAGAAACAGAGCCACCAGGGTGATGATGACATCAAAATCACACTCTGGGACTAAGGAGACCTTGTCCAAGACAACAGGATGTAGACCTCCGGAGCAAGATAGCAGAGTAGGCAGACTCATTGAACAGATCCTCTGCAACAAAAGCATATGAAACTAAGTGAAATAGATAAAAGATGGTGATCCGGGAACCCTGAGAGTCAGAAGACAGGACAGAGAGGTGTACTGAGTGGTAACTGGAAGAGGACGTAGAACAGGAACAGTGAGAGAAAAGAAAAATGGGTGGATTGCATGTAGGCTGACCTGGAGCAGCTGTTGATACAGTGGCCTGCAAGCACAAGACACAGGCTAGAGGCTGACAAGCGACTACAGTTCTCCCTTGTTCCTGTGCTCTCCTGGTGGTGTGGGGCCTGGCTAGTTCCTCCCCTCGACAACCCAGCAGCCAGTGGACCCCTTCCTGAACAACCTCTGCTTTGCCTGGAGTCAGGTACTGGACATAATGTCCCTACTTATAGAAGTGTGTGAGCCTGCCATGAACTACATTACACAGTGAACAGAAAACTGCATTTATACTTCCAGTCTCTACCACATCCACCAGGAAACAGGTGATGAGTGCCTGAGAACACACCAATATACAGTTATCAATTAAATATAAATACAATATCACAATGTCTCAGAGAAAACAGATAATTTCAGCTTACATGAAGAAACAAGACAGAATGCCTTAAACAGGTGATCAAAATACAGTATGAAAATATAATATCAGAAACAATGTCAGAACTACTTTGATAAAGAATTTAAAAGAATGCTACTTATGTACCTTCAACAGCTTGAGATAATGGCCAAGAAAACTACAGATCAAATCAATGAAAACATACACAAAACTATAGAAGAATTCAGGAAACAACTGACAAAATAAGTGAAAAACAGGGACCATATAAAAACAGCAACTAGAAATCCAGAAGATTAACACTAAGATTTCAGGGAATAGATAATGCACTGAAAGGACAAAGAAGGAGAATTGAATCAATAGAAGGCCAACTTACTAGACTTGAAGAAAAATCTCTCAATATTCATCTGCTAGAGTTACAATCAGAAAAAGAGAATTTAAGACTCCAAAGAAAGCCTAAGATTTATGTGGGACACTATCAAGAGTAATCACTTAAGTGTGATTATAATTCCAGAACAAGAAGGGGTAAAAAAAAAACAGAATATTGTCCAAAAATTGTTGGAAGAAAACTTCCCTAACATCATGAAAGATGAGAAGATAGCCATTCAAGAAGTTGAACAAATTCCAAACAGGATAGACTCAAAAAGAAAAACACCAACACATATTATAATCAAACTTTTCAAAACCAAAGACAAGGAAAGAATCCTGAAAGCAGCTCAGGAAAACCAAAAAGTTACCTACAAAGGTGAACTAATAAGACTAAACTCTGATTTCTCAGTAGAAACCATACAGGCAAGAAAACAATAGAATAACATATATTAAACTTTGAAAGAAAGAAATTTCCAAGAATCATATACCCCACAAAAATTTCCATCAAATATGAAAGTGAAATTAGGTCATTTTCAGATAAATAGAAACTAAAAGAATTTGTAAAAACCAGACCAACATTACAAAAAAATACAAAAGGGAGTTCTTTGGAGAGAGAACAAGCAACAGCAGTCAACAATTAGAGATTAACATGCATGACGGTATTACACAGAATTCAACCTAGATATAGGAGTATGCAAAGTAAAATAGACCTGCTGTTGTTGTTGTTAAGTGCCACAGAGTTGTTTCCGACCCATTGTGACCCTGTATAAGGTTTCCAAGGAGCAGTTGGTGAGCTTGAACTGCTGACCTTGTGGTTCAAACCAACATTGCAGTCCAGCATCACATCCTACAAGACTGAATATAATGAACCAGAGATACAGTTGCAACAACAACAACAAAATTCAAAGTAAAAAGATGGAATAATGTAGTTACAGAACTTTCAAATGAAGAGGAAATCAAGCAGATTTCAAGAAAATAAATAAAAATAAACCTAAGTGTAACCCTAAAAATTAGACCAAGCTGACTCTTAACTCTAACCCAGCCCTTACCCTAGTTCTAACAATGACCTTAATGCTAATGAAATCCTAGGTCTAGTTTAGACCTAGCCATAGCCCTAACCCTAACCCTTACTTCTTACTACTCAACCTATTCACCCACCCCCCAAAAAATAGATAGCAGGATGTATCCCAGCCAGCATCCCCACTTTCCGCAGCCACTTCAAATCCCCTGCACCTCAGTGCTCTTACCCTTCACCTCTTCCACTTGGGGTCAGAGCCAAGAACCCGTGAGGGCAGGACAGGGCTTTGTCACCCACCATCTCAACAACAGGAAACAAGCTTTCCAAACCGTTCTCCAAGCCAGAGTCTCTAAATGAAAGATTCGTATGTGCAGCAGATGTGTGCTCAGATGCAGGCCCACTCACCCAGTGGAGGAGGCTAACTGGCCTCCAGCTCCTCCCCAGGATGAGGCACTAACCCCTGGTTGGACACATTCCCAGGAAAGACCTTGTCTGGACTGAGATAAAGAAAACTGATACTGAGCACATCCAGGCTGATCTCTCTGACCCTCGAGGATGGTGCCACAAGGCTCAGAGGGTCCCAGAGCTGCCAAGTTCAGACAGTTAAGGGGGGACACTCCAAGAATAACAATTACACAAACATGATAGATGCTTCACAGCTGTTTGAATAGACTTATAAGCAAAGGCATGGAGTCCTGGTGTGGCACTGTGGGTTAATGCGCCAGACTGCAAAGCCGTTTGAACTGCAAGGTCGGTAGTTCAAACTCACCAGAGACTCCTTGAGAGCCCTATACAGGGTTGCTATGGATCAGAACCAACTCAATGACACTTAACAACAACAACATAGGCAAAGACAAGTTGCACAAAAGAATGTGAATGTTATGAACCTTGTTAGTGCATAAAGGATGACAGAAATGAAGAGAGGAGAGAAGGGGTATCTGGACCCCTGTCCCACTAAGGGTGGACCCCAGACACACTACACTGCCCTCAGCTACTGGTGGTGGTTATGTGCCATGGAGTCGGTTCCAAATCATAAGGTTTCCGAGGCTGAGATCTTTATGGGAGCAAAAAGCCTCATCTTCTCCCATGGAACAGCTGATAGTTTCTAACTGCTGACCCTAAGGTTAGCAGCCCGATTCGTAACCACTATGCTACCAAAGCTAGTGGTAGAACAAGCAAAGGTGTCAATGTGAAGGGCCATAAGTGTGGTGGGCTGAAATGTGCACCCAAAAGATATATCCAGCTCCTGATGCCAGCAACCTATTAATGTGATCTTTTATAGTTTAAAAAAAGACTTTGCAACAGAGAGATCCTGGATTACCCAAATGGACCCTAATATAATCACATGAGGGAGATTAAACAGACATATGAAGGAGGAGGTTATGTGAAAATGGAACAGAAAGACATTTAAAACGCTGACCTTAGAAGAGTAGAGTGATACACCACAAGCCAAGGAACACTGGCAGCCACTAGAAGCTGGGAGAGGCCAGGAAAGATTCTATCCTCTGGAGAGAGTATGGTCCTGCCAACACCTTGATGTCAGCCCACTAAAACTATTCCAGCTTCTTCACTCCAGAACTATGAGAGAATAAATGTGTGTTATTTTAAGCCACCCAGTTTGTGGAATTTGCTATAGCAGCCATAGGAAACTAATATACAGACAGTCACGGGATAGTAATATATAAGTAGTTCCCAGGTTATGAATGAGATCTGCTCCTAAGTGTGTCTTTAAGATGAATTTGTAGATAAGTCTGAACAGATGTATACAGTTCATATTTAGCCTTATTTTGGTACAAGAAGAGACTTAGAGCCTTCCAGTGATTTAAAAGCTTCATATACAGCAAGTGAAAGTGATTGTGGTGAAGAATTTATTGTGAGTAAAGGAGCCCTGGTGTGGTACTATGGGATAAGCACTGGACTGTGAACCACAAGGTCAGCAGTTCAAACCCGCCAACTGATCCTAGGAAACCCTATACAGGATTGCTGTGAGTCTGAACCTACTCCACAGCACTTAACAACAACAGCAACAACAACAGAGGTTGAGTAGGCAGTTGGTTCACCACTTCAAAGTGAGAACAAATTTATATAACATTAAAGGGCAAGTACAAGTTGTCCTACTCCTAAGTCAGACATTTGTAACTCAGAGACTCAAGGTAATAAGTAACCACAGCATAGGCTAAAAATGGCAATAGACTATTCTAGAAGAATGGGGCAGGAGAGAGAGAAAGAGGACTTGTAAGTGAGCAAACTCCTCATCTTCCAAGGCAGGATGTCAATAGATAATGTCCAGAAAGCCAATCCTTGGAGAAACAGCAATAGGATAGTGTTCAGAAACTTGATGGTTAACGATGAAAACAAATGGCCTAAAAGCCCCAAGGGCTCCCTTCTGTGGAATGGTCTGCAAAGAAAACACACACAGCCATGAGTAGCAAGGAAGTAGGGTTGGGAGACCTTAAAAGATTCCTGGGCTCTGAGTAAAGAGCCTGAACAGGGGTTCCTACACACCCCAGCACTCAGCACCCCTGTATGGTTAGAACCCCAAGCTTTGAGTGACTGCATCCACAGAGAGGCTTCGGATGGAATGCAATCTCAAAGCAGGCAGTGCTGTGCCAAGGCTCCTGGCCCCTTCCTGCCATCCTCCCCTGCCAGGCCAGCCCATGTCCTTGTCTCACTTCGCTTGCTCTTGCTCTCTTTCACTCTAGGGAAGCACCTCACACCAGCCATCTGGGGCTTGGCGGGCCTCTGCCTCCTGGCTGCCACGTCTCACTCCAAGCTGGGAGCTGGGCAGCAGCCAACACTGAGCTAAGTGACTGCCGGAGCTGGGAGGGAGTGTGGGGAGCTGGGCAGTGAGAGACAAGACTCCTCCCCCAGTGGCCTGAACAGACACTGTTTTTCCCTTTTGAAACAAGAGTAGTAAATCCACTGTACTTTACTCAGAACCCAGGAACCAAACCTTCCTGGGCTCCCAAACTCCCTGGGTCGTGTGCTCACTGTCAAGTTCTCACTGGAATATGTCCCCATTTTACAGATGCATGAAACAGGTCTGCAGAGGCCAAGGTGCCTATTTAGGGTCATACAGCCTATATCAGAGTGTCCGCAGCCAGAACCTCAACACTCTGACTGGGATCTGCCCTCTTCTGCACAGTCCCCAGGGCCAGGCAAGACTCCTGTCTCAGTCCAAGGAGAAGAGGCCATCCCACACCCCCATCCTCCAGGTTGGCTGGGCCCCCTCCCATTCCCATCAAGGCCCATTGGGTATACAGGGGATCTCTTTGGCATGCCCCTACATTCTGCTCACTCACTCCATATAACTACTTATAGTCAGTAGTACCCACTTCTCCTAGCTACTCAAACTGCAGGTCTTCCTAGATTTCGCCTCCCTCCTACCATGCCCCAAAGTCCCCAGTCTTCTTTTGTCCCACACTACCTCTTCCGCCCCTGCTCAGCACAGGCCTCACATCTCTCTTCCTCTTCCCAGATACCCCTAGTCCAGGCCGTCCCTGCCTAGCACTGTCTCTACCCTACCCCAGAGAGACTATCTTAAGATACATGCTGCAAGGCGCCAAGGACTAGACTCAACTCTTCCCTTCTGGAAGCCAGATTACAGTATAAGAGCAGTAGCAGAGTCCTGGGGCCAACTCCTGTTCTGTGGGGAATGGGCAGGGGCACACAAGAGTGGAAGGGAAGCCTGACCCTTGTCTAACTCACCAGTCGGGGCATGAGTTGGAGCCTGGGCAGTAGCCCTTCCCAACACAGCCAGTCACTACTTACATCTTACATTCCCTTGGGAATAAGAGCTCACACCCGAGCAGCACAAGTCCTATAAAAGAGACTGCACTCAGAAGAGCCTATTACAGTGAAGTAGAACTGAAGTGAGCCTAATACATAATCTCAGAGAGATAAAGGGCAACATTGGAAACAAAGAGCATGAATGAACAGATACAAAGGACAACCAAAGGAAAAGCTGGTTAGGATAAATGTTGTACTTGAAACATATTGAGTTCGTTACTGAATTCAATAGCAGAACAGGTTGAACCAAACAAAAAACTCAGAAGCTAAGAAATCTGGTCAGAGTTCCTGCTCTAGATGCTTCAGGAACGGACCAAGAGTATAAGAGAAAAGTTACGCGATGTGGATAAATGCCAGAAGCAGAAAGGGGGGGAAATAGAGAAGAAATACTTGACGATATAACAACCAAGAATTTCACAAAATCAGATGAAAGATTCCACCTTAAATGGATTCATAGAGAGCTGATCAGTATATATCTAAGAAAAGTCCTAAACCTAGACACATTATAATGAAACCTAAGAATATCAAAGACAAAGAGAAAGTTCTAAAAGCTCCCAGAGAAGAAGGGCAGATTGCTACAAAGAGGAAAGGATCAGACAGACATCAAGCTCCAGGATCAAGAAAAGCACACTAGGGGTGACTGCAAGAGACAAGAATTCAAAGAAGTCATAGTTACAAAGAATTAAAGAAAAGGATCACATCTTACAGGAAGAGGCTGCCCCATCCCCTGAGACCTGAGTGACAGCAGCTGGCAGCAAAGGACAGCTGTGTATCCTCAGAAGAGTCTGTGATAGCTAAGGCCACACCAGAGTCACAGGAACACAGCATCCCAGCAGAGCACCACTCTGGGAGATGCTGAAACAGCTAGAGTCCTTCATAGGACCAGAGCATCAAGGATGCTCATGCTCATACTCTTGCTTAAGTCCCTTAAGGGGCTCTTAAAAGACTCCATTTGGAAGCTATAAGTAGGAACAAACTTGATGAAACTTAACAACAAGAAACTCCCCAGGCCCCACTCTTTGGGGTGGCATTTGAGACCATTCTTATGTATCTCTTTCCTGGAAACCATGACCTCACAGAGAACAAAGGCAGGGTATGGGCATATCCGCCTCATCACACAATGTTACAGAAGGCCTGGGACAGAGGAAAGATGAAGAAATGTTTTTGAATAAAGCATTAGGTAGAGAAGGGAGAAAAATGGAAAAAGAAAGAAAAGGGAAATGGTAGAAGATAAAGAAAACAGACTAAAAAAAAAAAAAAAGAGGGGGAAGAAATCCCATCTAATTCTCTACAATGGCAAACAACAACAGGAATGCAAAGAGCCAAGATCAGAGCCTTTCTTCTGAGATGCCTCTGGGTAAACTCAAGCCACCAAATTTTTGGCTAGCAGAGAAGCACATTAACTGTTTGCACGACCCAGGGCCTCCTGATAAATATGCAAGTATGATGGAAGTATAGTCTCCTCCTCAAAATCAAAATATGGCCCACTCCCAGTCCTACCAGTCCAACACCCTTGCACAGACAGTACCATCTATGCATTCACACCTGCACATGAACACACGGGTGTTGGCATCCATAAAGCACATGATGACGATGTGTTGTTTCTAAATGCACAACATCCACATGTCCTCGTGCAGTGGGCTCTATCTTTCCACTGTGTTCACACTGGTGTCTATACTGCACCTCACTGCTCTGCAACACCTTCTATGTGTGGTTCTTTTTGCCTTTCTCTCCTGAACGAGCATGTGGGGTTTCCAACATTTGATCTCACAAACTGCGTAAGCATCACATCTCTAGTGGAAGTTCTTGGACATGGAGTTGGGAGTTTGGTGGGTACGTGATAAGCATCCACCTATAATCCCCTGCCCCAGTGCTGGCACTCTTTCACCCCCACGTGCTGCAGACAGGAAGACATGCCCGCTCCTTTATTTCCCTGAATGTCATTGAGTTAACTTCAATTCTTGGCAGCCTATGTAGCTCATAGTAGAAGTGCCTCTCACAGGGTTTTTCAGTGGAAGATGTTTTGTAAGTAGATCTCCAAGCCTTTCTTCCAAGGTGCTTCTGGTTAGCGCGGAGTCCCTCAATCAATGGTATTACCCAGGGACTCCAGAGGGAGAGGTGCATGTGCTTACTGGGAAGTAGTCATTCCCATCGTTTCTATACACATTTAACTTAGGACATGTGGGTGGGTGTGTGGGTGGGAGAGCTCCTGTAACGCCAGACTGAGGTACTATGGGACTGTGGGGGCTGGGACACAGGGAATGGAGGAATGGTGAGCACAAGGCCATGTTCATCAGCAGGCTACTCTAGCCCTTAGTAAGCCCTTCCCACAGGGGATGTCGGGCTGGACTTTGGCCTGCACCATATTTCTGCCCTAGACACTAGCACCATGACCCTCCAGGGGACAGACAGGATAGCACAAGCTGGCCCTCTGTCCTTCCCTTTCCACCTCTGAGCTGCCCAATGCCCAGTTCCAGGGCCAGGACACCTGGCCCAGCATGGTCACCACAATGAAGGCGACCCTGTGCTGAGACATCCGCAGCAGAAAGGGTCATTCATCTCATAGCATAACTAGCCTCTTCCAATTAGTGAGGAATAAAATGGCAACGTTTACTCTGAAAAACTGCAATGTAAGATTATTAATTAAATGCACTGCTGCTGGGCAACAGCCCACATGAGGCCAAGCCCTCATTAAAACGACATAAAAGTGAAGCTGGGAAAGGAAGGAGCAGCAGAGGGGGAGCCAGCCACAGAGATGGGGAAGGGACAAGTTGGGGAAAGAGACCAAGGGAGAGTCCAGGGTGGCCACAGGCAGTCTGACTATGGAGGGATGGGTTCCACTGCTGCCCTTTCTGACGATGTGTCTGCTCCCCTGGTTTCAGGTCTTTTTCAGAACAAGGCTGGCAAATAAGAATAAACGGCTTATATGTGGTAGCCATGCTTACAAACACTGGGTCTCAAGATGTTTTGAAACACTGATGCTTAGAAGTCCAGTGGCAGCATTTTTCCTGAGACAGAGGTAGCTCGAATCCTGGATCAAAGGGGGTGAGGCAAGGTCAAGACCACCCTCAATCAGGGAGGAACTGAGCCTCCCCAACCACCTTGTGGGAAGCGCTGATGTTGCTTTCTCAGGTTTTGAGATGTTGGAGACTAGCATCTCATGGGAGATGAGGGCTGAGGGCCTTCCAAGAAGGCTAGACCCTTAACTCAAGAGCAAGCCTGGGTTAACAGAGACAGCCAGTCCCAGGACAGGGAGGTCCAGTTCAGCCCAAACAATCTAGGGAAAGTGGTCTCTATTATTGTTAAGTGCCATCGAGTCAGTTCCGACCCATAGTAACCCTGTATAGAGGTTCCGACTCATAGTAATCCTGTATAGGGTTTCCAAGGAGCAGCTGGTGAGCTTGAACAGCCAACCTTGCAGTTCAAATGGCTTTGCAATCTGGCGCATTAACCCACAGTGCCACACCAGGACTCTGTGGTCTCAATTAGCCATGTGTAATTTTTCTTTGTTTTCCTCCCTGCAATTTCTCTTATGTTGTCAACTTGTCTTCAAGCTACCAATGAGGTCTTATAAAATATTACAGGCTACTTTCAGTTAGTGCTGGCAGTTCCCAAGAGAAAGCTCCTTGACACATACATGCACAGATGAACCTACATGTGTACTCATGCCCACTCACACATAAACACATGCATTGCAAACACACAAGCACTCAAACACATACACTCACAATCACACCCTCTTAG
>NW_006408797.1:1545763-1547891 GCF_000296735.1 Chrysochloris asiatica | reverse complement strand
TATTACTCTTTGAAAATAATGTTCATTTGATCTCTGGCCGAGTTTCTGTCTACTCCACTGGACTCTGCCCCACACCCTTCCAGGAAAGACTGGGACCCTCCTATCACCCAGAGGCCACATGTATTTGGTAGATCACAAGAAACTTGTCTGCAGGCTGGATAGAGCACTTGGAGTCTCTCTAGGCAGAACAGTCTTCTTACCTGCTCCCTGCACTCCTGCCTAAGGCTCTGCTGAGCATGTTTGGCTCAGTCCGGGCCATCCCTGGTCTCTAACTCCTAGAGAAGGAGGAAAGTCCCTGCTCAGCCCAAAGCTTGAGACTCAGGTCACTCCTGCTGCCCCTTGGCCATACACCACCTCCTAAGACTGGCTGACCACCTCACCATCCTTGTCTTGCCCTCCTGCCCTATCTGCCTCTGAGTTCTCTCTCTCTCCATCCCTCTCACCAAACCAGCGGCACCCTCCTCCAGCCTGCTGGCCTTCTCCTTAGAACCTCAGGCCTATCCCTCCTTCAAATCACACAGCCCCTATTTTCCTCAGGAGCTGCCCCTCCTCCCCTAAAGTTATATAAGGAGCACATGTGTCACCACCTGTCAAAGTGAGCACAGTTCAGGGATGAGGCCTTGCTTGCTGTATGTTAGTCCTTCAGTGTAACTCCAGAAACTGTTGTTGAAACTGTTAGAAGAGAAAAACTGTTTTCCTTGGGGTTGCTAAACTGTGAGGAGGAGAGGCAGCAATTGCTTGCAGCCATTTTTCTTTATCATGGGATAAGCATGCCTGTGAATGAAATCTACACAGACTAGAAGAGAGACAGGAGTTGGAGAAAGTGAAAGAAAGACTGAAAATTTATTTGGGCTCCTGGATCCAGCTATACCTGAAGCTAAAATAGCCAGCCCGAGATTATTTTGCCAGGTTTATTAACTAACACATTATTTTTTTGCTTAAACCAGTTCAATTTGGGTTTCTGACTAATACACCCTTTCTCTACACATCTTTAAGTTTTCCCTCTTTCCTGGGTCCTTGTTCTTAGCCTATGGACAAACTCAAGCTACCAAAAAAACCTGTGTAGATGTATACATTGGTGCTTACATAAATACTGCCTGCCTACTCAGACTTTCCTAGAAATAAAATTTCTCTTCTACTAGACATCTCCTTTTGCTATAGCATTTGTCCCCCATGAAGTACCCCTTTCCTCCATGTCCTTGTCTCTCCTGCACTCCTCAGCCTCGGTTGTTTCAATTTCATACACACTCAAACCCTGACCTCTACAAAGCCCCTTCTTTGAGGTTAGACTCAAGGCATGCATCTATCGGCAGCCTCCCCTTCACTGCACCTCTTTTCTTGAAACTCATCCATTCACACACAGGTAATGTTACTACATTCTCCCACTATCCCCTACATGACAGAGCACAAAGGAGCTGCCATCCTCCCCTTGCTGCTTCCTGTTCATTTGTATCACCCTCCAACGTAATCACCTCTACAGCCCCCCAACCCCGCCATCTTCACTCCTGCAGAGAGGGCTCTACCCAGACCTTACCAGGTCCCTCATTTACAACTGTCTCCAGTACAACTCATTCTTCCTCCAGGCCTGTTACTCCTTCCTGACCAGCACCCCTAATATCCCACTCTGCCCACCCAAGTCAGGAGCCTAGAGGTGTATTCTTTGACTTCTCTCTCAGTCCCCAACCCTCTAACCCCTCAACTCCCAATGCCTAAAGATCCTAGTTTCTTCACAATTCCTATGAGCAATATGCTACCTCTGGGAAAAGATGTTAAAGTAGAATGATCCAGAAATACATTCATTACATACACATACACACGTGTATTACAAAAGCAGGTCACAAAGTGTATATACCTTATGTTCCCTTTTTATAAATATGTTTGTACATGTGCATATATATGAGGGTAAGTAAAAAGTATACTGATAAAATAATCGGAATATTGATTAAAGCAAAAATATCAAAACGTGAAGATGTAATTTCTTGACACATCCTCCATTTGGTCTACACATTCCTGAAGGTGGTGTTTCCATCTTTACAGTCCTTCTCCTAAGAATTCTGTAATCTTCAAATGGCACCAGGTCAAAACTACAGCTTTGGTATCTTTGAGGGACTCAAATCCTTTTTTTTTT
>NW_006408797.1:1543169-1544328 GCF_000296735.1 Chrysochloris asiatica | reverse complement strand
AGCATAATGTATCATTTTGTATATGTACCAGTTTGTTTATCCATTCTTCAGTTGATGGGCACTTAGGCTGTCTCCACCTTTTTGCTGTTGTAAATAGTGCTGCTATGAACATTGGTGTGCATATATCTTCTCGTATTATGTCTCATGTTTCTTGTGGATAAATACCACGTAGAAGAATTGCTGGACCATAAGGTATTTCTATTTCCAACTTTCTGAGGAAGCGCCATATTGCTTTCCAGAGAGGTTGGACCATTTTGCAATCCCACCAGCAATGCAGGAGCATCCCAGTCTCTCTGCATCCTCGCCAGCATTTATCGTCCTCTACTTTTTTGATCTTTGCTGTTATTGCTGGTGTGACATGGTATCTCATTGTTGTTTTGCTTAGCATCTCTCTAATGGCTAGTGATCATGAACATTTCTTCATATGTTTATTGGCTGCCTGGATCTTCTCATTGGTGAAGTGTCTGTTCATGTCCTGTGCCCACTTTTTGATTGGGTTATTTGTCTTTTTCTTGTAGAGGTGTTGTAGTTTCCTATATATTTTAGAAATGAGTCACTTGTCTGATGTGTTATTGCAAAAGATTTTTTCCCATTCTGTGGGTTCCCTTTTCACTCTTATGGTGAAGTCTTTTAATAAGTTTTTAATTTTTAGTAAGTCTCAATAATCTATTTTGTCTACTTTTTTTTGTGTAGTTTTCAAAATGTTTGGTAGTCTATGTATGCCCTGTATTAGAGCACTCACATTTGTCTGTATCCTCTAATTGATGGCCTTCATAATTCTGGGATTCACATTTAGGTCTTGAATCCATGCTGAGTTGGTTTTTGTATAAGGCATGAGGTAAAGGTCTTATTTCAATATTTTGCATATTGCAAAAGAAAAAAATTTCCAGTTCTGCCAGCACCATCTGTTGAAGACACTATCCCCTCCCCATGCGATATGTTTAGGTACGTTGTCAAAAATCAGTTGGCTGTATGTGTATGGGTAAATTTCTGGATTTTCAATTCTGTTCCATTGATCAGTGTATCTTTCATTGTACCAGTACTAAGCTGTTTTGGCCACTGTACCCATATAATAAATTTTGAAGTCGGGGAGTGAGAGGTTTCCAACCTTATTCTTCTACTTGAGCAGTGCTTTGCTTATCCTGGGTCTCTTTCCTTT
>NW_006408797.1:1541064-1542278 GCF_000296735.1 Chrysochloris asiatica | reverse complement strand
TGACATCCTTCCCTGGTTTTTGCATGAGGGTTATGTTTGCTCATAGAATGTATTAGGAAGTTTTCCATCCTCCTCTATCTTCTGGAATAATTTGAGTAGAATTGGTGACAGCTCTTCCCTGAATATTTGGTAGAATGCACCAGTGAAGCCATCTGGGCCTGAACTTCTTTTTGTTGGGATTTTTTTGATGACCTGATGAATTTCTTATTTTGTTATGGGTCTGTTCAGGTTTTCTACTTAACTCTGTTTAAGTTTAGATAGGTTGTGTTTTTCCAAAAATGTATCATCTCTTCTAAGTTTTCAAATTTGTTGGAATACAACTTTTCATAGTATTCTGTTATTATCCTTTTGATTTCCTTGGTTCCTTTGTGACATCGCCCATGTGGTTTCTAATGAGTTTTATTTGAGTCTTCTTCCTCTTTTCTTCTGTTAGGTTTGCCAATGGTCTGTAAATTTTGTTAATCCTTTCAAAGACCCAGCATCTTGTCCTGTTGATTCTTTCTATAGTTTTTCTGTTTTCTATCTCATTGATTTCTGCTCTTATCTTTATTATTTATTTTCTTTTGGTGGAGGTGGGGGTTTCTACTCACTCAGGCACCTCCTCTAGTCACCAAAATGTAGGTGGGCAAAGAGTGGGGGGGCCAATGAACAGATACCAAAAAAAGAAAAGAAAATCAGAACAAAGCAAAACCAACGAAGTGTATTGTCACCTTCACTCTGAGGTTCCTGTGGCATTTTTCCATGGTGGGTCTGTTTCCCCACTTGGTCTTGCTGTTGGTCTCGCCCAAGTTGTGAGCTCCAGGCTGTCAAGCCTGGCAGATTCAAAAGAACACGACTTCTTACTTCCGCTACAAGTTCCACTAGTTATAAGCCTGCAAACTTTTAAAATAGTCCTACCTATGTGGTGCCGAGTTTTGGAGCTCTGCCCTGAGCCTACTTCACCTGGTATTTTGTGGTATTGCTGACAGAGATCTTCACTGCACCTCCACCCTAGCCGCCATCAAGCCCTGCCTCCTCTCAAAAACTTTTAATGTTCCATGAGTTTGATGAACAAAAAGAAGTTTGAAGGGCTATAGGATGCATTTAGTAAGTCTTCCCAGTGAAATTCTCAGAGAGCAACCCTTGCTACATTCCAAGATGGAGCAGGTGCACTACTGGTATGAAAAACAATTCCACAGTGAAACTTTCCTGCCCTTTTTCTCTGCGAAATTCTC
>NW_006408797.1:1536202-1539894 GCF_000296735.1 Chrysochloris asiatica | reverse complement strand
ATTTTGTTTGGGATAAATCGTGAATATATGAACTGGAACCCTAGTAGCAATACCTTTTTACTTACCCTTGTGTTTGGAAGACATAGGATGCACTCCATTATCTTTTCATTCCATTTTCCATAAAACGTTGACACCTCCTCATGCATTAAAATGTTTATGGCTATGTGATTATGTTGTTATTGGTAGGTTGGTACTGTCGAGTCAGTTCTGACTCATAGCAACCCTATGTACAACAGAACAAAACACTGCCCAATCCTGGGCCATCCTCATATGTTTTCAATTTTCTTCCTTTGGCTTATTTATGCATTCAGTTCACAGGCACTTTTGGAGTAAGAAACAACAAAAAGTTGGAACCCATTATGAACCATCCCAGGACCAATGGAACCCAGCACTGATAGAGGTGAGGACCTGGGGCTGTGTTAGTTCCAGGCACAGGATGCCAACCACCATTCAGTTCTTTGATTCCTGCTCCTGTCACAATCTCACTGTTGAGGCCCTGAGGCTCAGAGGAGTGATGTCATCAGCCCAAGGTCACACAGGCCTGAATAGGCAGCCCAGTCTACACTAAAGGCTGGAATCCACCCCCTCGATTCAAGGCAAACCCTTGAAGCAATCTCGGGTTCTCCCGAAGGTCTGGAAATAGAGCCACACTGCCACCTAAGACACCCAAGAGAGCAGGGAGGCCAGGAGCCAATTCTGAATGGCTCAGCAAAGCTGCTGCCAGCCACAGAGGCAGGGAAGCCTCTGGCTGCTCTGAAATAGAAGCAGCAGGACAGGAGGCCCCCAGGAGGGCACCAGACAAGGCCCTTGGCAGTGTACAGGCAGGTCTGCCTGGGCCAGGCGGGGCAGCAGCCCAAGTGTGGATGAGGAGCAAGCTGGAGAGCACAGAGGTCTCTCAGGCTGCTGCTTCTTCCAATGGGGGCCTGGGGAAACAGGGGAGCAGACATCAGTCATGGACATCAGTATCTCCTACACAAGCTGAGTCCCAGCTCCTTACTGCATGTGTCCCCAGGTAGGGATACCTGGCCAGATGGTTCCCAAGCATACCACTTGCTCAGAAGCAGGGCCATGCTCAGCTAAGGCCAGGAGGACAGGAACCTACCCAAGGACAGGGATGGGCAGGAGTCAAGATCCACAGCCTCCATACCACTCAGGAACCCTCAGTAGCCCCCTGGCTGGCAGGGTCTGCACAGGAAGTGACAGACCCCCTCAGCCGGTGACATGGAGCAAGGTGAGTGTCTGACACAAAAATTCATTGGCGAGTCCCCTGCTGACAGGCCTTTGGCTGTGTTCCCTCCTAAATAGCTGTGTAGGGAAGTGGCCTGGCAGAAGGGAAGGCAGTGGGAGATACCCAGCAGTTCAGGAAGGCCTCCTCCCAACCTCAATTGTAGGACTCTCAAGCTGGAGACCCAAAGAGAACAGGGTAGATTAGTTACCAACTTGATCCGGCTACCTCATCCCCTCCACAGTCCACAATACTCACTAGAATCCCTCAGGGACACCTGCACTAGGTCCCAGGCACTGGGAACCCACAGTGACTATTCTGCCAATGCCCTTAGGAAGCACCATCAGGGGCTCTTAACCCAGCCTCTGTAAACTGAGAGAGAAGATCATTCCAGCTTCATTTTCACTCAGCTCCTGAGAGTTGGTATTTCATTTAATTAATTACAAATAGAGGCTACAAACCCCAACAGAATTAACAGCACCTGTGTCTGTCACCACAGCCATCATAGGGATTTTCAATTCTCCCTGCAGTGGTTAAGGATACATCAAAAGTGTTTACACTCACCACTACTAACAAATAACAGAAGAGACCCACTGCTAGGTCTTGGTATCTAATGCACTAATAAAAATGCATATGAGAAGTTTGTTTGTTTCAGCACTATTCACAATAACCAAAAGGTGGAAGTAGCCCAAGTGTTCATTAACAAATGAATGGATAGACAAAAGGTGGCATAGCCACAAAATGGACTATTACTCAGCAATAAAGAAAAATGACCTTCTGATACATGCTACCATATGGGATGAACTTGAAAACTTTATGCTAAATGAAAGAAACCAAGGACTAATGATTCAACTTATACAAAATATGCAGAATTGGCAAGTCCATAAAAACAGAAAGTAGATTAGTGGTTGTAGTGTGGCGCTGTGGGTTAAATGCACCAGACTGCAAAGCCGTTTGAACTGCAAGGTTGGCGGTTCAAGCTCACCAGCTGCTCCTTGGAAACCCTATACAGGGTCACTATGGGTCAGAACAGATTCGACGGCACTTCACAACAACAACAAGGGCTTGGGAGGAGTTCTGGAGTGGTGCTGTAGGATCAGCACTAAACTGCTAACTGTGAAGTCAGCAGTTCAAACCCCCAACAGCTCCTGGGAAACACTACACGTTGGAACCAACTCAAGGGCACTTAATAACAATCACAACAGAGGTGATTGCTAAAGAGTTATTTGGAGGGATGATGAACATATTCTAAAATCTATCATGCTAAATGATTCACAGTTCTGCTAATATACTAAAAAGCCATTGAATTTTACACTTTAAATAGGTGAATTATGTGGTATGTGAATTATATCTCCATAAAACTGTTACTAAAAAAAGGTTTGATGACAATAAGAAAGCATATGCATTGCTGCATTATAATTTTTCAATGTTGATAGCTTTGTTTCAAAAGAATTGATTTTATTTTTGCTTTCTATGATGAATTAGAAAGCATTCTTTTTGATGAGGGCTCCATGGCCAAGTGTGTTTGTGGCACAAAAAAAAGGAAAGGAGGAGGTCAACCAGGAAACTGGGTGTTGGGCCTAAAGTTGTGCTAACCAATATTACAGAGACTATGGGAGGCTTCCTGAAGGAAGATGGTGAACAGGAGTCAGCCAGGTCCCAGTGCTGCCAGCCAAGGCCCAGAGTCCCTGACAACTTCTCTCTGCCTGCTCTATTAAGTTAATTCAAGCAGTCAGGAAACACCAACTGTCTCAGCAATCCAATCACACCCTTAACTAACATTAATTAGAGCCTGTCATGGATGGAATTTCTTGTTGTTGTTAGGTACCATAGAGTCGGTACTGACCCATAGCCACCTTATGCACAGCAGAACAGAACACTGACCAATCCTAGGCCAACCTCACTACTGTTGCCACGCTTGAGTCCATCAATGCTGCTACTTGGACAATCCATCTTGTTGGGAGTCTTCTTCCTTTTCTCTGACCCTCTACCTTTCCAAACATGATATCCTTCTCCAGTGATTGATCCCTCCTGACAATATGTCTGAAGTATGAGAGACGAAATTTGGCCACCTTGGCCTCCAAGGAACACTCTGGCTGCACTTCTTCCAAAATGGATCTATTGGTTCTTTTGGATACCCACATTCAATATTCTCCTCCAACACCATAACTCAAAAGCATCAATTATTTTTTCTTATAAATGTTTTATTGTGAAGTGTGTGATAGTTTACATGGGAAAACATTAGTTTTACATTCATTCTATCATACATTGTTTCATTGCCATAGTTACCATCCCGTATACGGCCTTCCTTATTCACTGTCCAGCTTTCACATGCATATGAGGTTATTGAAAATACCATGGCTTGGGTCAGGTGCACCATTGTCCTCAAACTGACATCTTTGCTCTTCAACACTTTAAAAAGGTCTTGTGCAGCAGATTTGCCTAATGCAATACGTCGTTTGATTTC